>NC_047155.1:392791-465291 GCF_009819705.1 Hippoglossus hippoglossus
CCAGCCCCAGTGCCGCTCTTGTCCTGCTTGAGCCTGGAGAGGGCGTCATACTCCATCTGCAGCGCCTCGGCCAGAACCAGCTCCTTCTGACTGAGACCCAGAGCCTCCAGACACCCCCACCCCCCCTCGCCGCTCGCTGACATCACGCCGCTTCAGCAGCGTTGCAGGTAAGAGATCGGCTCAGCTGTTGCTAGGAGACACAGGGAGGACACATGGAGCTGATGAGCTGAAGACACAGAGACAGAGAGAGTGACCTCATCAATACGTCACTGCATCAGATCAATCACAACAATCAATCAGATTTTTAAACTCATCAATGGAAAAATGTTATGATGACACTATGACCAGAAGTCGGTCACTTTGTCACTTTGTGACCGACTTCCCGCTGAAGGAAACTATTTTCTGCGTCTGTTGTACCGACGAGGATCCTGGTCCACAACATTCACAACTTTATAAAATAAAAGCTCTGTAATTCAGCTCCATATGAAGCATTACAGCAACAAAACCAACGTTGTGCTTTAAGTTATGCTTTCATTTCTACGAAGCTCGTTAGCACCATGGTAAGTTATGCTGAACAGCTGACCTGCTCCAGGTTCACTTGGAGATAAGAGATCCAACAGTATAAAAGCTCCGCCCACTGACCACACACACACACACACACACACACACACACACACACACAATATATAACTGATCAAATTAATAATCATTCAATCGGAGTGAGCGTCACGTAACCACACCTTGCTACAGGTGTGTGACGTCACATGTTCAAGTCACTGCACGTGTCGACTGTATCATGTTGTTGTTGTTGTTGTTGACTTGGTGGAATGTTTACATTTTGTTGGGGGGGGTGAAGGAGCAGAGACCGGAAGTTCGCAGACTGAGACAGGTGAGTGACGTCATAAAAGAAAAGGAAACACACCTGTTTTAAAAACACTTGACAAAGCGACCTGACCTCTGACCTCTCAGGTCAATCCTCTGAGGCCGAACTGACCGGAAGTGTGACCCGGTCAGAGAACACCCCACAGCCGGGTTCAGGCAGAGACTCCCGGGCACCGGGCACCGGCTCAGCTGAACGCTCAGATTTGTGAATGGACTTTGGTTGGGACAGTACCGAGCTGAACCCAGAGAAGCGCCTCGGCACCAGCTCTATGTCCGGGCGGAGCTCACCCCCGCTGGGTCTTACCTGACTCGGTCTACGGTCTCCGGCAGCGGGCGGCGGGAGCCATTTTAAATCTTCACTTTCCTGCACAAAATCTCACGGATGTCGTCACTGTCGGTCCCCGGTCACTGAGTCCGGACTCACGGGCAGACGGCGGGTTCCGCTCCGGGAGGGAACCGTCACATCCAGGCGGTAGAAGCGGCTCAGCGGCTCCGCTCTGTCGGTGTCTGGTACCGGAGAAACAAAGCGGCCGCGGGGCGGTGAAGCTCCGGAGGATGTGGAGCTTCAGCCCGGTCAACACCGAGACCTGCGTCACTGCACCGGAAACACACACACAGCTTCCGGTCAGAAGTCTTGAACGTGTTTAAAACATGAAGTAAGAAACATATTAAATGTATGATGTCATTAATATATGATGTCATGAACATATTTAATAAAATGTCATGAACATATTTCATATATGTCATTAATGTATGATTTCATGTATTGAGTGACATGAATCTTAATAAACCTTTCTGGTCACATGAACACACGTGTGCGTAAGATCGAAAATGTTGATCAGAAACAATCAGATTTTAAATCCACAAAAACAAAACACAGAAAGAAAATCAATGTTTATTTCATTTTTCACACAGTTTCAGTCTAAAGATTCAAACTTCAGATGATTTAACCAGTTAATACATTATGTTAAATTATCAATAATCAATCATGAATAATCATGTTCATCTGTCTGACTCACTGATAAATCTGTGTTCAGGAGTGTGATGTCATCAACCAATCATGTGACCCTGACGAGAATGAGGCACAAGTTCACACACACACATAATGAATGGTGACAAATGAAGTCTCATTATTGAAGACACATAACGATTGTTTCATGATTGATTATAATTTATGAGACAACTATGACGACATTTAGAAAAACTTAAGAATGTCCAAACAATAATTCTTTATATTATAATGACGATGTAACGTCTGTAATCATATTAACGATTACAACATTTAATCATTAACTTCTGTGACTAAAACTGAACATGTCAGAATTATAAAAATATAAAAAATGTTTATTAAAGTTACATTCATTGATCATATTTAGTAAATTATATTTTGTGATTCAAAGAATAAATGTTATAATTAACATTAAACACATTATTAATATTTTATAATAAAAAACTTAATCTTGTGTTTATGTGAAGTTCTTCTTCTTTCACCAAGTCATTCAAACTCACACCAACTGTTTCAACATAAACACCCAGGAAGGTGACGTCAAAACAAAGTGTGAAGCATGGGACGCCGCAGGACGCCGCAGGACGCCGCCATCTTGGCAACAGGGGCCACTTTATTTTTCTCTATGTGAGAGAACACAGACTGTAAATAAAGATGGACGACATCCTCTCAATCACCCCCTGGTGGTTGGCTGCAGTATAGGTCGTAAACCCTCCTCCTCCATGTTAGCAGATGGGACATGGACCAGACTAAAGAATCAAAGTAGATGTTAAATAAATGTTTGTAAAGATGTTTCTGTCGTTTCAGGTCGTTCTTATCTCTCTGATGTTTGTTCAAGTGTTTCTGATCAGTTTGGTTTTATTTAGTTATTTGATGATATGAAAACAGGCTGAGACGTCATGATTGACAGCTGAGACTGACTCCTGATTGGTAGAGAGTGTGTGTGGGCGGGACCTCAACACGAGGGCTCCACGCCACGATCACTACTGCGCAGACTCTGACTGCAAATGACGTCATCACCACAAGATGGCAGCGTTCGTCCGTGTTTGTTTACAGTTTATGGTTCTGACCTGTTCCTCTAAGCACTACAGTACCCATGAGCCTCAGCTCAGATGTTTGTAGTAAACACATTTTCTAACACTACTGTGCACGTCCATCACAGACCATGTGACAAACAGAGACGAGGTCAAACACAAGGTCACCTGTTCACCAGGTGTGTCCATCATTTATCCCCCTGTCAGAACAGTGAGACGTCACAGCTGTCGACATCTGGACAGTGTGTTCTCAGCGTGTCCTCAGCATGTCCCCTGTAAACATGTAGACAACCTGGTTGTCAGTTTCGTGTCCTCCGGAGGACAGCAGCTGTGTCTCTACACGTCCCTCTCATCTTTACTTGGAAAAGATGTCCGTCTCAAATTCTCTTTGACTTTGACAAACTCCGGAGCTTTCAGGTTTTCTTCCTGCTGTTTCTGCGCCTGCTTCTCCATCTGAGACGAGAGGACAGAGACACAGTCAGAGACACAGCAGATGTGTGTGTGGTGTGTTTATGTTTGTGTGCATGTGCGTGTGTGACCTCCTCCAGCTTCCTGTGTCTCTTCAGTAGCTCCGCCTCCAGAGGTGAGATCTTCCTGCGGGCGTCGTCCTCCTGTTTCCTCTGTTTGATCAGCTGATCTCGTTTCCTGGACTCGAGCACTCGGTGCAGCTCCGGCTTCGTCTCCACTCTGACCCCCCCTCTGTGAAACATCAATATTCTCATTCATACTTTATATATCACTTTATTAACGGCTCATTAGGATCCATACGCCTGGTCTTTGAAAACAGTATTAATCTGACTGAGGATATGAAAAATAACAGGACTGACTGACCCCTGCTTTTATTATTATTATTATTATTATTATTATTATTATTTTGTGTGTATACACTGTGTCTTGTTTGTTCTACCAGCAGAGGGCAGTCTGTCATAATGAAGCACTAACCACAGAACAGACTGTGTTTTCTTTATTTCTTTATGTTAATTATCTGATCTTGACTCCTCAGCTCCACCTGCAGGTCTGTGAACAAAGTAACAGACATTGTTGTTGTTGTGTTGTTTGTGTGTCTCTGGTCGTCGTCCAGCCTCAGTTTCCCTCCTGAATGTTAAAACCACAGAGAAATGTCAACCTCGATCTTAACGCCGTGTTAAATCTGTGAGGAGGTGAAAACTTTCCCAGCGTCCTCAGCAGTGGAGGCCTGTGAGGTGGGAGGCTGTTGCTTAGCAACGTCAGTTCATTTCTTCAACAACTTCACAGAGGAGCAGAGACGACGGATCGTTCTCATGCAGCTAAAGAGGAAGCACGCTGCTCTTTGATCAGTCATCTGATGTTGACACTGGAAACTAATACGACTAATTAAAACATTGACACTCGATAATCTGGATTATATTCAGTCCTTATGTGTTCGTGTCAGCAGGGGGCAGCAGGCATGTGGGATTTAGTGATATCTAGTGGTGAAGGTGCAGATTGCAACCAACTCTATGGAATCTACGCTGGCCTTCAGGGGACATAAAAACATTTCGGTGTTTGGTTTGTCCACTCTTGGCTCCCGAGGAGACAGGGGGGACTATGGAGGAGGAGGAGCCTGATTAGACGACAGTGTCACATGGTTAAACACTGACATCATTTTTCATGAATCTAAATACTGGAGCTTTAACAAATGAAATTCTGATGTCGTGTCCCCACTTTGCTCAATTGTCTGTATTTGTCTAATATATCCATGTTTAAAAAGAACTCGACCAAATCAACATTTTCACCCCAAAAAATCATATTGTCCTACAAATTGTCCTCAGTTTAACAGTGACGTGTCTGTGTCCCCACATGGAGACGTACCTCTTGCAGCTGCTCAGCAGCTCGCGGTGAAGATCCTGGTGACTTTGTGATGCTTTCACAGGATTCAACAGTTTCTTGGGCTTGATGAGGTCGTCGTCGTCGTCGTCTTCTTCCTGGTAGTCAGGCTGGGGGACATAGCCAGACGCCGGAGACGACTTCCTGTGGATACCCTCAGACCGGTGTTGTTGCAGGTCTGCGTAAGCTGAAGCTACAGACAGAGGACAAAAAGGACAGGATCACCACAACTCTGGGATTAAGTCTGTAAAACATGAAACTTTATTTAAACCAGTTCTGGAGAACGATGGTGCAGTGAAAAACGAGGCTGTAATGAACAGTGACGGCGGTAGGGGGCGCTGGCAGGGGCTTGGACATGGATTGTGGCTTTAGGACATCATGTTGTTGGTCAGAATGCAGATGTGTGTGTGTGAACACAGACATTGTGTTTCCTGTTTGTCCTTTTTCAAAAGAGCTCTGGATGAGATCGGACATGGACGGCAGTTTTCAGACAGCTGCTGTAGTGACACGTGTTGAATGGCAGGGTTTGGCTCCTGTCCCTGATGATGTCCCAGTGGGGGTCATCACAGAGATTAGCTGATCAGAAGGTTTAGATCTGATCTGTTCTGACGTATGTTCATGAATCACAGCTCCCGAGTGTCTCTTCTTTGGGGGGCGGGGCCTGCAGGTGAGAACAAGTATCAACCGTCACTGTGATGTCACCATCGGTTTGTGAGCCGCTGCTCTGAAGCGTCAGTTTGACATTTTGTCCATCTTGGCTTTTTTTAAACCAGAAGTCACCATATTTGGAGGAGCAGGGGGTGGAGCCTGAATGTGAGCTAAAGGACACGCCTACCTGTTGGTCGGTACTAGCTGTCAATCACACTATGGTATCCACCCCCCACTACATCTGGTGCTTTATGGTCTGTTTGACTCTAAATGATCATAATTCACTAAATGAACATCAGCTGTTTGAAGAAGACTTGAAACTAGAGATTGGGTTACAGATTGGAGTCGCCCCTGCTGGTCACTACACAGAAGACAGGCTTCAGAGGCCATTTATATAAACAGTAGGTGGAGGAGTTCATATCACTGATCAATAAAATGATTGATCACTGAGGTTGGAAGCTGCTCTGAAGATTCAAACATGATTTAAAAACGTGTGTGTGAAGTGATGTCTGATCTGAGCTCAGACTCTGAGCCGTCGTGTGGTTTCATATTGATCTGAAACAGGACGTTGAACCTGAACCTCTGATAATAATCTGATGTCAGAGCGTCTGACTCCAGCTCGGACAGGAAGTCAGATCACGTTTCACAGTAAAATCTTTATTTCATCCTGAGGAAACCTCAAGTTATTGAAACATATCAAATCTACTGCAGCAGAAACCTTTTGCACTGAACTTGAGATTTTATATACATATATGTATATATATATATATATGTGTGTGTATATATATCATGTTATATGTGGGAACATCCAGGCAAGGGGCGGAGCCTGTAGAGCAGCAGGGGCGGAGCCTGTAGAGCAGCAGGAGGCCGGACATGACGTATAAACTCTGCTGTGGAAAGATCAGTGTTGTTGTTTACAGCTCATCCACACCGGCGTCGGCCCTCATCACCAGAAGCTCTGGAACCTCCTCGTGTTTGTTGACGTCTTCGTCTTCTACGTGTACGGCTCCTCTTCTTCATCCTGAGATGTTTGTGTTCTTCCAGTTTCACGTCCGTCACGTGTTAGAAACCTCATCAACACGTCCACTCGCTCTCTGGGAAGCTTCCACACATTGTCCTGCTGTCTCCTCACATGGACTCACGAGGACATGTTACACACATTTTACTAGGAGGCTGCAGGAGAAGATCCAGAACATGTCCAGAGACATTGACTGATTTGTGTCTTTTAGGTCTGAAAACAGCTTTAGATAAAAATGCAGTACTTGTGGTACTTGTACTTGTAGAGTACTGTTACACTGTATTACTTTCACTGTTTATTAGTTTATCTGACATTGTTCATGAAAAAAAACTGATCTAGGTCAGAATGTTAACTCACATCTGAGGACAATAAAATCACACATCACAAAACAGACACACAACATTATAAACAAGCACAAACTGAACTCTAAGTTTCAGAAGATCCAGAATCACACTCTGGTTCTTACCAGACTTCACCAGCTTCTCCTGAGCTGCGATGCTGCTCCTCTCACCCATCTGATCCGGTTCTGATCCGGTTCTGATCCAGTTCTGATGATCCTCATGTGTTTCAGTCTGTGTGAGTCCTCATGTTCTCTATAAGAGCAGCAGCAGAACTCCTCCTCTTCTCCCTCCTCCTTCTCCTCTTCTCACTCCTCCTCCTCCTCTTCTCCCTCCTCCTTCTCCTCTTCTCACTCCTCCTCCTCCTCTTCTCCCTCCTCCTTCTCCTCTTCTCACTCCTCCTCCTCCTCTTCTCACTCCTCCTTCTCCTCTTCTCACTCCTCCTCCTCCTCTTCTCCCTCCTCCACCTCCTCTTCTTCTCCTCCTCCTCCTCTCACTCAGTATTTTCCCACACTGCTTCATCTTCATCTTTTGTGACGTCTGGTGTCGACCTGCTGCTCCACAGATTTGTAACAGTTCACCACATACACACTCAGCAGGAAACTGTCCAGGGGCCCCAGACCCCCGAGGGCCCCAGAAACCCCAGAATGCACCCTGCTTGTCATGGTTGGTGTTTGGTTGTTTTTAAGGAACGCGGAGTGCAGCAGTTTATTATGACCCGTAGCTTTGACTTGTAAGTGACCTCTAGTGGCCACCGTCATGATCGTCTGTTGTTGAGGTGCAAGGATGTGTCCGTTTTCTTCAATAACCTTAACCATCTGTTGTCGTGGCAACCATGAACCTCGAACCTTCACTAAGTTCATATTTCAACCACGAGTGAATGAAACCTTTTTCTGTTGTGACTCCGACACGATCATGTGTCATTTCCTCCGGTTCCTGTTCATCAGATTTTATTAACAGTTTCCTCCACTGAAACTTAACCATACACTTTTTGCTCTGAATTAATTATTATCTTCATGTTGTAACCAGATCAGACATCAGTCGATCGTTTCACGTCTCAGGAAGCAGCTGATGATTCGCAGCTCTGTGATAAACTTGAACAACCTCACAACTCAGCCTCCCACGGGGCACCACACCCCTCTGGGCCGGACGGTAGCATGAGAGGTACAAACTTACCTCTGCCGTCTGGGTGCTTTCCATTTTTCACACACTGCTGCTTGGGAGGAGGCTCGTGGCCGATGCTGTACGCCTTCTGGAAAAGAAGAAGAAGACAGAATAACGTTATATGAGGATCACAGAGCGGTGCCCAAATAAACTGAAATCTAGAACACGTGTTGTGACTGGAGCCTAAATACCCCCCCCCCCCCATCATAGTGGCAAGGAGATAATGAGTGAATTTTCTTTTTTTGGGTGAACTATCCCTTCAACATTTTTGTACAGGCTTTTTTGTCTCAGGATGTCAGAGGGGGCGTCGGCGTATTAACAAGCCTCCACTGTCTTTACGTGTTTGGCTCCTCTTCTTCCTCCTGAGATAGTTGTATTCGTTCTCACAAACAGAAACTCCAGAACATTTCAGGAACATGTCAGACGGAGGATCAGTGTGATGTCATCGGTCATGTCGTTAATGTATCAGATCGCTGTTGTGAATCCCCCCCCCCTCCGTTTCTCAGCAGCTTGTCTCTTGTTAGTTGGACGCTTCCCTTCTGACTGAATGGACTGTGTTGGTTGCTAGGAGACACTTCATCAGGCTTCAACATGGTGACAAGGCCCTCACTGTCCCAACCCCGATGGTTGGAGGTGGTGGTGGTGGGGGGGTGTTTACAGCAGGATGAAGACTCAAATTGATTCTTAAAGGGACACACACACACACACATAACCATCCACAGGGGGCAGCACAGAGCTGCAGCTCAGACAACATGACAAACCACTTGAGGACAATCTGACCTCTGCTGGACAAACAGTTGCATTACACCTCAAACATTACAGAGGTGAGGGGATACCGCAGTGGAAGGGTACTCCATTACAAGTACAGAGGTTTAATCAGGATTTAAATGTACTTTCAAAGTTAAAGTACTAATGCTATACATTATAACGTCAATGTATATTTGATTTTAATGATAAATATTAACTGAAACATTGAGTTAGAACCTTGTGATTTTAAATGTTTTTTATTTTTTAATTTTCTGTCAGTAACTGAGTCACTGCAGCAGATTTAGTTCCGATCATATTTATTTATAAACTCATCACATGTTCTGAAAGAGTTAATCTACATACACACTCTAGTACAAATACAACTAATACAAATAAATTATACGAGTACAAAACCTGTTACATATGATAGTTTTCATAGTATATGCAGGGTTACTCCCCCTGGTGTCAGTATTTTTAGCTGCAGGATTTTCTCTGATCTTAATCTGGATTTACGTGACTGATGATCAAAGCCATAAACACACTGACCTGATTTGTTCTGACATGTGATTGGTCCAAACAAGTTAATGAGTATTGTTGCGTAACCAGGGCTGAAAATAGTCTGATTCACTCGATCACACACACACACACACACACACACACACACACACAAGCTTCCTGTTTGTTCACTTAGATCTGCTAAAATTAAATGTATTTACACTTTCAGTTGGATTTCTCATACTTTGCTGTTTCCTGCGAACAGCTGATTGATAATGTTGTGTATGAATCATTTTCCTTAATCTTAATGTGATAATATTTTAGTGATGATCAGAGTCCCTCCAGCGGAGGGTTTTAATATACATGTGGGGTCCCTGTTTTAAAACAGATCATCAGGTCACATCACTGTCATGTGTTCGTCATGTAAAGATCACAGAACAGAACACTCAGATGAAGCAGGAGGAGTTCAGGGAACTCAACAAGACGGACAACTGTGAAGTTTCAGACATGAACTACAGTCTGGAAATGATCCTGACATGTTCCTGACACGATCCTGACACGATCCTGACATGATCCTCACATGTTCTTCACATGCTCCTGACATGATCCTGACATGTTCTTCACATGCTCCTGACACGATCCTCACATGTTCCTGACATGTTCCTGACATGATCCTGACATGATCCTGACATGATCCTCACATGATCCTGACATGATCCTCACATGATCCTCACATGTTCCTCACATGTTCTGCAGGTTCTCTATGTGAGAACAAATGTCTGAGTCAGTGTCTCTGGACATGTTCTGGATCTTCTCCTGCAGCCTCCTGGTAAAATGTGTGTAACATGTCCTTGTGAGTCCATGTGAGGAGACAGCAGGACAATGTGTGGAAGCTTCCCAGAGAGTGAGTGGACGTGTTGATGAGGTTTCTAACACGTGACGGACGTGAAGCTGGAAGAACACAAAGATCTCAGGATGAAGAAGAGGAGCCGTACACGTAGAAGACGAAGACGTCCACTTGGAAACACGAGGAGGTTCCAGATCTTCTGGTGATGAGGGCCGACGCCGGTGTGGATGAGCTGTAAACAACAACACTGATCTTTCCACAGCAGAGTTTATACGTCATGTCCCGCCTCCTGCTGCTCTACAGGCTCCGCCCCTGCTGCTCTACAGGCTCCGCCCCTGCTGCTCTACAGGCTCCGCCCCTCGCCTGGATGTTCCCCACATGTTCCTGTTTGAACGAGTCGGACCCAACAACCTGCTGCTGCTGCTTCACAAACACCAACTACACAACTTGTCCAGAAACAACCTGCTGCTGCTGCTTCACAAACACCAACTACACAACATGTCCAGAAACAACCTGCTGCTGCTGCTTCACAAACACCAACTACACAACATGTCCAGAAACAACCTGCTGCTGCTGCTTCACAAACACCAACTACACAACATGTCCAGAAACAACCTGCTGCTGCTGCTTCACAAACACCAACTACACAACATGTCCAGAAACAACCTGCTGCTGCTGCTTCACAAACACCAACTACACAACATGTCCAGAAACAACCTGCTGCTGCTGCTTCACAAACACCAACTACACAACATGTACACACACTGTTTTACACAGTTCATGTGTGGAAACGGTTTATCTGATTCAAGTTTCAGCATCTGTCAGACGTCAACACACACACACACACAACCTATTACAAGTTTCAGAGAGCTATTTATAACTATAAGACCCCCCCACCACCACCACCTGCTGTTCTACAAATAGTCATGAGTCCATCTGATGGGGGGGTGGTCATCACAGTTACCCTCCAGCCTGCTGTCAGCTGTTGGTCGCCATGGCAACAAGCATACCCTAACACACCCTCATCAGCAGGTGTGTTGCTGCAGCTCAAATATTTGTCAGTGGATTCACATTCCTGAGTTCAGTCCAATCTACATGTCAGGAATTACACAGGTCCCAGTCTACTGTTAAACTTCACATGTTTTCAGGTGATAGACAGTTTCAGTGTAAAACCTCTCATGTGGACTCACCTTCTTTCCATATGTGGCTCCCATTCTCAGTCCGTGTGTGTGTGTGTGTGTGTGTGTGTGTGTGTGTGTGTGTGCTGTTTGTGGCAGCAGGTTCACAGTCCTCTCTTCTTCTCTTTCCTTCTTCACCAGCACGTCGTCTCCTTCTTTCCCAGCAGCCTCTCCTCCTGCTCGTCAGGCCCCCTCTGCCTGGCAGCCCGGGTGCTGGGGTGTGTTAACCCGCCCAGAGAAGAGGTCGCCCTGCCAGCTTCATACCAGAGAACAACCAACGAGAGTCGAGCTGAGAGTCAGTGAGTGTCTGTGAGGGGATGAGGGGGAGGACGCCTGCTCCCGACTTCCTGCTCTCAGCTGTGAGGAGTTAACGGCTCTGATTGGATTAATGTAATTAGAGGTGACATGAAGAGAGCGAGCAGGAAGTCAGGTTCTCCAGGTCTGATCTGCAGGCGTCAGAGACAGCAGGAGACGAAAAGACACGGCAGCAACAAGATCTGTGATGAAGCTGCTTCACTAACTAAAGTGTCTCCTCGCAGGTTTAGATCTTAATCAAAGTCAGATGCAGGCTCCGCCTCCCTCACCCACACCTCAAGGGGTTACCTGAGATGAGGATGATGCAACAGGGGCATCACCCCTAACCGTCAAACGTTCATAAGGTGGAGCCTGTTAGCATGGAGGCTAAGGATGGCTGGGACCCTGCCCCTCGCTGAGCCCTCTGGGAGAAGTACAGCCTCACTGGTCCTCTAACTGGAGGACCAGTGAAAGCCGGCGGTCACAGGCCTCAGGCCTCGGTGCAGGGTCACGATAGTCTTCTCTCAACAGCTTATGACACTGATGCCTGAATGTCCCACATTGATAACTCTCTTTGAGAGCTCCTCCTCGCCCAGTCTCAGATGTTACAGAGGCATGAAGGAAAATGAAGTGGCACTCAAGGGGGGGCCTCAAGTTAGGGTTTCAACCCTAACCCAAATAAGTCACAAGGCGCAGGCTGTTAATGTGTTTGGCCACTAGGTGGAAACATCACACCACTGAGAGCTGGATGGTTTCATCATGTGACCGTCATGATCATGTTCTCATGTTTGTGTGTCTGTGGGTGTCTGCGTGTGTGTCTATGTGTGCCTGTGTGTAAAAGAACAACACTACCTGAGGATGTCACTTGTTCTGTATTCACTTATTTACATGTTAAATAAAATCATGATTGACACAGACTGGATCACATCATTTAATATTTCAATGACTAAACAAGGCCGTGGAACCTCCCTCAGATGGTTACCACGGCGACCCGAGGACTCAATTCAGATTGGTCTGGTCTCTACTGGTCTGTAGGGGGTGGGGTCTCGGGCCCCTCGTGACTCGGACCTGACATCTGCATGAAGAGCTCCCGCAGTTCTGTGATGTCATCATCAAGGGACGGCAGGGGCGGGGCAGAGCGCTGCTCGCGCTCCTCGATGAAGTCCCACAGACGGACGCTGTTCATGAACTGACGAAACAAACATGTTCATGAACTACAAAACCCAGGAGCACTGAGCTGATGGACTACAACTCTGAATCAAAATGGCAGCTGTGGATTCTTACCCGGACGTTCCCCTCGGAGCTCAGCTGTTTCCGCGGCGGCTCGGGTTCCGCTCTGGTTCCGTCACGGAAGGCGTGAAGATACAAACACTTCCCGCCAAATGGACAGGAGCCACGGCCCTGATCGAAGTACTTACAGGCCTTCTTACTGCGGACAGGAAACACGGGCAGAGGTCAAAGGTCGACATGTGAACATCTTGTTTCATAATGTTCAAAATAAAGTTTTTAAACGTCGTTCACACAGATACATCTTTTTAAATGAATTTTCAAACAATTCACTTAATTTAATTCATTTAAATGTAATATGACATTAATATGACAATAATAACAATAATATTAGTTTGAAATTATATCTGTTGACCTCAAAGTTTATAATTAAACTGGTAGTGTTCTGTCCCTCAAATGTGTATTCTGTTTAGCTATACAACAGCACCCCCTTGGGGCAGTTCAGGTACATAACTATTGCCAGGGGTCAAGGTGTGAATCTCCCGGAAGTAATTCAGGGTTAGTTTATTTGCGTTATTTATAGACGTCAGCTCTACACATAAGTTGTGTTATTCTTCTGCGGGCTAACGCATCGTCTGTAAGTATTGTTGTTTACAAATTGTGTCCTTACAACCAGTAGGTTATCTTGCCACACAGTATTATGTTTACAGCGGCAGTTTTGCAGAGCGGCTACGCTAAGCTAACGGGTATCGCTGTGTCTTTAAGATACGAGCCGCCGTGTGATGTTTATTATTGAAGTAGCTCTGAGAGCCAGATTGTAATCTGTCATGTCTGTATTGTTTTTACAGTTTCACCAACTCATTAAACTTCGTGAAAGTTGACATCTCTGACGTGGAGTTTTTTGAGAGCGTTAAGCTGGTTGGATAGCTAGCGCCAGCGCTAGCGAGACCTTCACAGGTAGCTCACCTGACTCCAGACTTGAAGAGGTCTATGAGGTGGTCTTTGTCCTCCTGGTCCTCCACCCAGTAGACTGACGGGATGACGAACTCTGAGACCACCCGACACTCCGGACACGACCTGAGACAAAGAGACATTAGACCTGAGACCTGAGACCTGAATCCTGAGACCAGAGCTGTTTAAGACTGACCATGTTCCAGACTCTCAGACTCTGATCCAGGATCTGGTCTTGTTAGATCCGGACTCTTACTTGATGATGACGTTGCTGAAGTTTCTGGTGCAGCGCCACTTCCTGATGCAGGTCAGACAGAAGGTGTGACAGCAGGACGACAGAATCCCGAACCTGCGTTCTGACGGGTTGGCCTTCTGTACTACCACCTCCATACAGATGGAACACACCTGAACAACGAGGACAACAAACAACAACGATAAACAACTAAACAACAGTTAATGTCACTGTCGCCTTAACAACAGTCCTCAGGGACTCACCTTGTCCTGACTGCGCTGAGCTGCAAACGCCTTCTCCATGTCTGTCTCAAAGGCCAGGAGACACATCTGCAGGTAGAGAGACAGACAGAGAGACAGGTAGAGACAGTGAGGTAGAGACAGAGAGGCAGGCAGAGAGAGAGAGATAGAGAGAGGTAGAGACAGAGAGAGACAGACAGACAAACAGAGACAGACAGACAGATAGGTAGAGACAGGCAGAGAGATAAACAGAGACAGAGAGGTAGGCAGATAGAGAGAGAGACAGACAGACAACAGAGAGACAAACAGAGACAGACAGACAGATAGGTAGAGACAGACAGAGAGATAAACAGAGACAGAGAGGTAGATAGACAGACAGAGACAGGTAGAGACAGTGAGGTAGAGACAGAGAGAGACAAACAGAGATAGACAGACAGAGACAGACAAAGAGATAAACAGAGACAGAGAGGTAGACACAGACAGACAGGCAGAGAGACCTCATCCGTTAAGTCAAGTGACTGTAATTGATGTAAAAATATAATCAATAAAGTTTGAATATTTGAAGCCAGCCGCAGGTTAACAGGCTGCTCACCTTCTCATGCGCTCTCCTCTGCTCGGGGTCATGGGGGTGGAGCACCTGCAGCCCACATATGTCACACAGGTCACCATGAAGATACGTACATTTGTCTTCATAGTAACAGTGTCCGGCAGCAGTGTAGGGACACAGCTGGGGGAGGTCCTGGGAAGTCCCACCCACTGGGGGAGTGGCTAATGAGCAAAGATAAACATCACAACTCAACATTAGAAAGTCTCATCATGTGATACTGACTGCAACGTGGATGTTGTGCGTCTCACCTTGCTCCTGTACAGCTCCGTCCAAACCTGTCCTGATGGCGTCCACATACGTCTGAGGAGCTGCGGCCGCCGAGACGTCTGACCACAAACTGTCTGGTGGACCCATGAACCTGTCTAAACCCAGAGCTGAGAGACAGACAGGTCAGAGGTGTGTGAGGACAGGTGTGTATGTGAGGACAGGTGTGTGTGTGAGGACATGTGTGTGAGGACAGGTGTGTATGTGAGGACATGAGTGTATGTGAGGACATGAGTGTAAGGACAGGTGTGTGTAAGGACATGAGTGTGAGGACATGAGTGTGAGGACAGGTGAGTGAGGACATGTGTGTGAGGACATGAGTGTGAGGACAGGTGTGTGTGAGGACATGAGTGTGAGGACATGAGTGTGAGGACATGAGTGTGGGGACATGAGTGTGGGGACATGTGTGAGGACAGGTGTGTGAGGACATGAGTGTGAGAACATGTGTGTGAGGACATGTGTGTGAGGACATGAGTGTGAGAACATGTGTGTGAGGACAAGAGTGTGAGGACAAGAGTGTGAGAACATGTGTGTGTGAGGACAAGAGTGTGAGAACATGTGTGTGTGAGGACGTGAGTGTGAGGACAAGAGTGTGAGAACACGTGTGTGTGAGGACGTGAGTGTGAGGACATGAGTGTGAGGACATGTGTGTGAGGACATGTGTGTGAGGACATGTGTGTGAGGACAAGAGTGTGAGAACACGTGTGTGTGAGGACGTGAGTGTGAGGACAGGTGTGTGTGAGGACATGTGTGTGAGGACATGTGTGTGAGGACAAGAGTGTGAGGACATGTGTGTGAGGACATGTGTGTGAGGACATGAGTGTGGGGACAGGTGTGTGAGGACATGAGTGTGAGGACATGTGTGTGAGGACAAGAGTGTGAGGACATGTGTGTGAGGACATGTGTGTGGGGACATGAGTGTGAGGACATGAGTGAAGTTAATCACCTCCGTCTCTCAGGACAACGTTCTTCTTCACTCCACCTCTGACTGAAGCTCCGCCTCCAGCTCCTCCTCCACCTGCCTGATCCTCTGGAGCTCCTCCCCCTCCACCTCTGAACGAGGGTTTGATGTGATCATACCTGCACACAGGAAGTGATGTAACTGTGTGTGTGTGTGTGTGTGTGTGTGTGTGTGTGTGTGTGTGTGTGTGTGTGTGTGTGTGTGTGTGTGTGTGTGTGTGTTACCTGCAGCGTTCTCCGTAGGCGCAGGTTCCTCTCAGGTAGAACTTGCAGATGGTCGACGGTTTACTGTTGCTCAGGTCATGAGAGAACAAACAGCGACTTCCCTCCCTGCACACACCGTGGAGGAAGTACCTGAAACACACACACACACTGGAGGAAGTACCTGAAACACACACACACACACACACACTGGAGGAAGTACCTGAAACACACACACACACACACCGTGGAGGAAGTACCTGAAACACACACACACACACTGGAGGAAGTACCTGAAACACACACACACACACACACTGGAGGAAGTACCTGAAACACACACACACACACTGGAGGAAGTACCTGAAACACACACACACACACACACACTGGAGGAAGTACCTGAAACACACACACACACACACACTGGAGGAAGTACCTGAAACACACACACACACACTGGAGGAAGTACCTGAAACACACACACACACACACTGGAGGAAGTACCTGAAACACACACACACACACTGGAGGAAGTACCTGAAACACACACACACACACACACTGGAGGAAGTACCTGAAACACACACACACACACACACACACACTGGAGGAAGTACCTGACACACACACACACACACACACACTGGAGGAAGTACCTGACACACACACACACACACACACACACACACACACTGGAGGAAGTACCTGACACACACACACACACACACACACACTGGAGGAAGTACCTGAAACACACACACACTGGAGGAAGTACCTGACACACACACACACACACACACACTGGAGGAAGTACCTGACACACACACACACACACACACACACTGGAGGAAGTACCTGAAACACACACACACACACACTGGAGGAAGTACCTGAAACACACACACACACACTGGAGGAAGTACCTGACACACACACACACACACACACACTGGAGGAAGTACCTGACACACACACACACACTGG
Source organism: Hippoglossus hippoglossus (assembly GCF_009819705.1). Lineage (NCBI taxonomy): Eukaryota > Metazoa > Chordata > Actinopteri > Pleuronectiformes > Pleuronectidae > Hippoglossus > Hippoglossus hippoglossus. The sequence continues at coordinate 409,956 of NC_047155.1, forward strand.
AGGAAGTACCTGACACACACACACACACACTGGAGGAAGTACCTGACACACACACACACTGGAGGAAGTACCTGACACACACACACTGGAGGAAGTACCTGAAACACACACACACACTGGAGGAAGTACCTGACACACACACACACACACACACACTGGAGGAAGTACCTGACACACACACACACACACACACACACACACACACACACACACACACACACACACACACACACACACACACACACACACACACACACACTGGAGGAAGTACCTGACACACACACACACACACACACTGGAGGAAGTACCTGAAACACACACACACTGGAGGAAGTACCTGACACACACACACACACACACACACACTGGAGGAAGTACCTGACACACACACACACACACACACTGGAGGAAGTACCTGAAACACAAACACACACACACACTGGAGGAAGTACCTGAAACACACACACACACACTGGAGGAAGTACCTGACACACACACACACACACACACACACACACACTGGAGGAAGTACCTGACACACACACACACACTGGAGGAAGTACCTGACACACACACACACACACACTGGAGGAAGTACCTGACACACACACACACACACACTGGAGGAAGTACCTGACACACACACACTGGAGGAAGTACCTGAAACACACACACACTGGAGGAAGTGACACACACACACACACACACACACACACACACACACACACACACTGGAGGAAGTACCTGACACACACACACACACACTGGAGGAAGTACCTGAAAACACACACACACTGGAGGAAGTACCTGACACACACACACACACACACACACACTGGAGGAAGTACCTGACACACACACACACACACACACACACACACTGGAGGAAGTACCTGAAACACAAACACACACACACACTGGAGGAAGTACCTGAAACACACACACACACACTGGAGGAAGTACCTGACACACACACACACACACACACACACACACACACACACTGGAGGAAGTACCTGACACACACACACACACTGGAGGAAGTACCTGACACACACACACACACACACTGGAGGAAGTACCTGACACACACACACACACACACTGGAGGAAGTACCTGACACACACACACTGGAGGAAGTACCTGAAACACACACACACTGGAGGAAGTGACACACACAGACACACACACACACACACACACACACACACACACACTGGAGGAAGTACCTGACACACACACACACACACACACTGGAGGAAGTACCTGACACACACACACACACACACACTGGAGGAAGTACCTGACACACACACACACACACTGGAGGAAGTACCTGACACACACACACTGGAGGAAGTACCTGACACACACACACACACACACACTGGAGGAAGTACCTGACACACACACACACACTGGAGGAAGTACCTGACACACACACACTGGAGGAAGTACCTGAAACACACACACACTGGAGGAAGTGACACACACACACACACACACACACACACACACACTGGAGGAAGTACCTGACACACACACACACACACACTGGAGGAAGTACCTGAAACACACACACACATACACACTGGAGGAAGTACCTGAAACACACTCACACTGGAGGAAGTACCTGACACACACACACACACACACACACACACACACACACACACACACACACACACACACACACACACACACACACACACACACACACACACACACTGGAGGAAGTACCTGACACACACACACACACACACTGGAGGAAGTACCTGACACACACACACACACACTGGAGGAAGTACCTGACACACACACACACTGGAGGAAGTACCTGACACACACACACACTGGAGGAAGTACCTGACACACACACACACTGGAGGAAGTACCTGAAACACATACACACTGGAGGAAGTACCTGACACACACACACACACACACACACACACACACACACACACACACACACACACACACACACACACACACACACACACACACACACACACACACACACACACACACACACACACACACACACACTGGAGGAAGTACCTGACACACACACACACTGGAGGAAGTACCTGACACACACACACACACACTGGAGGAAGTACCTGACACACACACACACACTGGAGGAAGTACCTGACACACACACACACACACTGGAGGAAGTACCTGACACACACACACACACACACTGGAGGAAGTACCTGACACACACACACACACACACTGGAGGAAGTACCTGACACACACACACACACTGGAGGAAGTACCTGACACACACACACACACACACACACACTGGAGGAAGTACCTGACACACACACACACACACACACACACACACTGGAGGAAGTACCTGAAACACACACACTGGAGGAAGTACCTGACACACACACACACACACACTGGAGGAAGTACCTGACACACACACACACACACACACACACACACTGGAGGAAGTACCTGACACACACACACACACACTGGAGGAAGTACCTGACACACACAACACACACACACACACACTGGAGGAAGTACCTGACACACACACACACACACACACACACACTGGAGGAAGTACCTGACACACACACACACACACACACACACACACACACACACACACACACACACACACACACACACACACACACACACACACACACACACACACAGGAGGAAGTACCTGACACACACACACACACTGGAGGAAGTACCTGACACACACACACACACACTGGAGGAAGTACCTGACACACACACACACACTGGAGGAAGTACCTGACACACACACACACACACTGGAGGAAGTACCTGACACACACACACACACACACTGGAGGAAGTACCTGAAACACACGCACACACTGGAGGAAGTACCTGAAACACACACACACACACACTGGAGGAAGTACCTGACACACACACACACACACACACACACTGGAGGAAGTACCTGACACACACACACACACACTGGAGGAAGTACCTGACACACACACACACACACTGGAGGAAGTACCTGACACACACACACACACACACTGGAGGAAGTACCTGACACACACACACACACACTGGAGGAAGTACCTGACACACACACACACACACACACACACTGGAGGAAGTACCTGACACACACACACTGGAGGAAGTACCTGTGACACACACACACACACACACACACACACACACACACACACACACACACACACACACACTGGAGAAAGTACCTGACACACTCACACACTGGAGGAAGTACCTGACACACAAACACACACACTGGAGGAGGTACCTGAAACACACACACTGGAGGAAGTACCTGACACACACACACACACTGGAGGAAGTACCTGAAACACACACACACACACTGGAGGAAGTACCTGAAACACACACACACACACTGGAGGAAGTACCTGACACACACACACACACACTGGAGGAAGTACCTGACACACACACACACACACACACTGGAGGAAGTACCTGACACACACACACACTGGAGGAAGTACCTGAAACACACACACACACACACACACACACACACACACACACACACACACACACACACACACACACACACACACACACACACACGAGGAAGTACGAGGTCTACGGTTTCTGGCCTCCGGGTTTTTGGCCTCCGGGTTTCTGGCCTCCGGGCTTCTGGCCTCCGGGTTTCTGGCCTCCGGGCTTCTGGCCTCCGGGCTTCTGGCCTCCGGGCTTCTGGCCTCCGGCTTCTGGTCTCCGGGCTTCTGGCCTCCGGCTTCTGGTCTCCAAGTTTCTGGCCTCCGGGTTTCTGGCCTCCGGGTTTCTGGCCTCCGGGCTTCTGGCCTCCGGGTTTCTGGCCTCCGGCTTCTGGTCTCCAAGTTTCTGGCCTCCGGGTTTCTGGCCTCCAGGTTTCTGGCCTCCAGCTTCTGGCCTCCGGGCTTCTGGCCTCCGGGTTTCTGGCCTCCGGGCTTCTGGCCTCCGGGTTTCTGGCCTCCGGCTTCTGGTCTCCAAGTTTCTGGCCTCCGGGTTTCTGGCCTCCAGGTTTCTGGCCTCCGGTTTCTGGCCTCCGGCTTCTGGTCTCCAAGTTTCTGGCCTCCGGGTTTCTGGCCTCCGGCTTCTGGCCTCCGGGCTTCTGGCCTCCGGGCTTCTGGCCTCCAGGTTTCTGGCCTCCAGGTTTCTGGTCTCCGGTCTGTAAATTCTTCAAGCGCCTCCTAAACACATCAACCTTCACAAGGACCCTTCAAGATTCATCTGAACTTCAGAAGCCTCTCGTGTCTCTTCGAGAAGCCGTTTAATCTTCTGAACAACCTGAGAATCTTTAAGAACCAAAGGTTCCACTTCGAAGATCACATCAAACTTACCCTTACACTAACCCTTAACATTAAGTTTAACAATTATCAACAATTTAATTGTTAAATAACTGATGAGAAGTTACAGATACATTTTACACACACAAGTCTCTCTAAACCTAATTCTACCCTAAACCTGATTCTACCATAACCCTAAACTAAACCTAATCATAACCTGATTCTAACCATAACTCTAAACTAAACCTAATTCTAACTCTAACCTAAACCTAATTCTAACCATAACTCTAACCTAAACCTAATTCTAACTCTAACCTAAACCTAATTCTAACCATAACTCTAACCTAAACCTGATTCTAACCATAACTCTAACCTAAACCTGATTCTAAACCTAAAACCAAGGATTAACCCTCAAAAATCCAATTTGTGAGGACCAGACAAAATGTCCTCACAATGATGGTATTGAACCAAAATTTGCCTCATAACTATAGATAGACATGCGCACGCGCACGCGCACACATACACACACCTGACAGACAGACAGGTAGAGAGACAGACAGGTGAACCAGGTGACTCGGACACTTTACTCAGTTGGGTGTTTCACGTGCTAACAGCTAAAAACATCACGATGCTAACGGTCCGCCGAGATCTCGGTCAGAAACAGCGCGAGACTCAGACCCAGTGACACGACAGACAGGTGAGTGACAGACAGACATTCGAGGGACAGACAGGTGAGGAACAGACAGACAGGCTCACCTGCAGGTCACCTGTTTGGTGCTCATCTTCCTCGCGGAGCTTCAGCTAAGCGGCTGCTTCAGAGTTGTCGCTACGGTGTCCCGTTCAAACTGTTCCGACTGACAACCGCAGTCACAGCAGGAAGGTTCCTATGAGCTCTGTGTGATTACAATTATGTACTGAAGTGCAGTACATATATATCTATATATGTACTGCACTTCAGTACTCTACTTTGTACTTTTACTTCAGTTTGTATATATATATATATATATATCATTAAAGGATGCACAGAGACAACTCACTCCTCTTTTATTTATTTTCAATCCAACACACACAGATGTACAAACACATAGATGCACAAACATACACTCACACAGACAGACAGACAGACGCACGTACACAGATGCACACACACACTCACACACACACACACACATAGTCTGACAGGTGAGATGGAAAACATGTTGACCTACGTTCAGTCACAAGATCATTTGACTGAGCTGTTTCCATGACGATGCAGCCAACATGGTACAAAGGTCACCTCTTCAGAAACTACAGGTGAGCCAGGTCACATGACGTCTGTCTTACAGCAGCTACACCGTGATAGGCTGGAGCTGTGGTTGTGGTGTAAACAGGCTGTCACCTGGCAACCAGGTGAGACACAGAAGAACCTGAAGAAAACAAGTCAGACGGAGAAGAAGCAAAGACAAGAGACTGCTCGAGAAAAACAAGGAATGAAAAGAGGATTTTAAGGAGGAGCTGAGGCCGGAAGAGACAAGTAAAGGACAGAGGAGGAAGAAGAGGAGGAAGAGGAGTGAGAGAAGAAGTAAGAGGAAGAGGAGGAGGAAGAGTGAGAGGAGAGGAGTAAGAGGGGGAGTGAGAGGAAGAGGAGTGAGAGGAAGAGGAGTGAGAGGAGATGGAGCGCAGCGTGATCCAGCTGAGTCACTGTCAGAAATACATCTTCTGTTTCTCGTTGCCGGACGAGTGTCCGAGCTGTGGAGAGGAGCTGGAGGGGAGACGACTGCAGGAGGCGCCAGTGAGCCTCCCCTCCCCCTTCACCAACGGACATAACCGCTCCTGCTGCCTGCTGGTCACACCTGCACAGGACAACCTGAACAGGTAGTTACACTCAGTCATCAGTTCTAACCTGTCTGTACCAATCTCAGCCAATTAAAAATATGATCAACCAGTTTAATTCTGTAGAAACCAGTATAAACTCATTTAAACCAGTCAGATCAGCATCAGCAACCAGTTTAATATCGAGTGTGTGTACCTCTGGTTTGTTCTCAGAGACTTTGATGGGACTTCAGATCTGCACACAGGCATCTCCAACTCTAAAGGTAACTGTCAGTCTGACCTGTCGTTAGTTTACCACTGAACACTGTGTATTGACTCAATTCAATATGTGTGTGTGTGTGTGTGTGTGTGTGTGTGTGTGTGTGTGTGTGTGTGTGTGTGTGTGTGTGTGTGTAGGAGTTGTGTATAACTACACTCAGGGCGGGGTGCATAGGGACCAGAGTGGGTGGGAGCACTGCGTCAGTGTTCCTCTGGTCCGACCTGACATGTACCACCTGCTGGCTCAGTGGGACCAGTACCTGGACCACTTCTCTGATGGACCCATGTGGGACCCTGCATGGCACAGGTACTTCTCACACCTGGTACAGATACACCTCACACCTGGTACAGGTACACCTCACACCTGGTACAGATACACCTCACAACTGGTACAGGTACACCTCACACCTGGTACAGGTACACCTCACACCTGGTACAGGTACACCTCACACCTGGTACAGATACACCTCACAACTGGTACAGGTACACCTCACACCTGGTACAGATACACCTCACACCTGGTACAGATACACCTCACACCTGGTACAGGTACACCTCACACCTGGTACAGGTACACCTCACAACTGGTACAGGTACACCTCACACCTGGTACAGATACACCTCACACCTGGTACAGATACACCTCACAACTGGTACAGGTACACCTCACACCTGGTACAGATACACCTCACACCTGGTACAGATACACCTCACACCTGGTACAGATACACCTCACACCTGGTACAGGTACACCTCACACCTGGTACAGATACACCTCACAACTGGTACAGGTACACCTCACACCTGGTACAGGTACACCTCACACCTGGTACAGATACACCTCACACCTGGTACAGGTACACCTCACAACTGGTACAGGTACACCTCACAACTGGTACAGGTACACCTCACACCTGGTACAGGTACACCTCACACCTGGTACAGATACACCTCACACCTGGTACAGGTACTTCTCACACCTGGTATAGCTCACACCTGGTACAGCTTACATCTCTCTCTGTCCAGGTTCAACGAGGACGACCATAACTGCTTCAGCTTCTGTCTCGGCTTTGTGAACAGCGTCCTGGCAGTGGAGGGGCGGAGCTCTCTGACCAGAGAGACGTTCACTCACACCTACATCCTGCCGAAGATGAAGAGAGTCTCAAAATTCACCACGTTGTACCAACACATCCAGAGACACCAGTACTACGTGGTAGACAGAAAGAGAGACAGACAGGAGGACAGACAGGAGGATGTCCCCACCAGTGTTGGGCAGTCATCTGATAACTCTTTTCAGTACCAGTAATGTGAGGGATCCAATCTGAGAGTCAGACACTGTTGGACTGAGGGTTGGTCTGTCGGTTAAATTAGAGTGTGGACACCTGGCCTGAGCCTGTCAGACCCAGCAGGACCAGTTAGGACCCAACAGACCCAGGCAGACCCATCAGGACCAGTTAGGCGCTGTCAGGTTGAGCTGGGTTTGTACAACAAGTTTGAACAGATATTCTGGTTGGGATCTGGTTCCGTCCCTATCTACGTCTGTAGCCAGGGAGACATCCTCCATCATGAAGAGAACATGGGGTTCACTGCACACTGTGTGTGTATGAGTGTCCTAATTGTAACTGTCACAGTTTGAAAATAAATGAGAACAACTTCGAAGCTGCAGCTGTTCACCACCAGGGGGCGTGGTGTGTATATATATATATATATATATATAAGAACAAGAAATCATGGAACATTAACAAAGAAGTGAAACAGTAGAAAATATACAAAATTAACAAGGAAGTATTAAAGGAAGGAATTTTATTCTCATTATATATGCTTCCACTAGGAAACATTATCAGGACACACAATTTCCACTGCTATGCAGATGACACCCAGTTATACTTGTCAATAAAACCTGAACAGTGTCATCAAATAACTAAACTCCAAACACGTCTCAAGGACATAAAAACCTGGATGAGCTGTAATTGTCTCTTATTAAACTCAGATAAAACAGAGGTTCTAATACTTAAACACCTTAGAGACACATCATCTAATGATGAAGCTGCGCTAGACGACATCGTCTTTGCTTCCAGTGAAACATCAGGAACTTGGGAGTGATCTTCGATCCTGATTTGTCCTTTAATTCACACTTAAAACAAATTTCTAGGACCGCCTTCTTCCACTTGTGTAATGTCTCAAACATCAGACATGTCCTTACTTAAAAAGACGCAGAAGAACGAGTCCAGGCCTTTGTTCCATCCAGACGTGATTATTGTAATTCCTTATTCTCAGGCTCCAGCAGGAAGTCGTTAAAGACTCTGCAGCTTGTCCTAAATGCTGCAGCATGTGTCCTGAAGAGAACCAGGACCAGAGACCACATGTCTCCTGTGTTAGCTTCACTACACTGGCTTCCAGTTAAATCTAGAATAGAATTTAAAATTCTCCTCCTCACCTTCAAGGCCCTGAATAATATGGCACCATTATACCTCAAAGAGCTCATCGTACCTTATCACCACTAGAGCCCTGAGCTCCCAGAATTCAGGCTGTCGTCCCTAAAGTCTCTAAAAGCAGAGGAGGAGCCAGAGCTTCAGCATCAAGCTCCTCTCCTGTGGAATCATCTCAGCTTCAGTTGTGGAGGCAGACACCATCTGTACGTTTAAGAGTAGGCTTAAAACCTTCCTTTAGGATAAAGCTTATAGTTAGAGCCGGTCCAGGCTTGTCCTAGACCTGCTCTTAGTTCTGCTGCTATAGGTCTACAGCAGAGGTCACTAACAGGCGGACCGCGGTCCGGGTCCGGACCCAGAAGCCGTCCCGTACGGACCCGGACCTACAGCAAAAACACAAGGTTATGATTTAAAACCTGACGGGGCGCTTCTATTTGTAACCGGCGCAGCTTCTGTAGTCTTTACGGTAGTGGTTTAGCGGATGAGGAAACGCACAGACCAATTGCATGCGAGTTAAGCCATCCCACGTGATACCACTCAGCCAATCAAGTCTGTGCATTCCAGCAGGTAAACATTGCGACTCTACAGTGCAGACGGATGAGAGGTAGAGACAACTTACACATGAGAAGACGGGAGAAAGAAAAAGACAGATAGAGAAACAGGAGTGAGACGGAGAAAGGGAGAGAAACAGGAGTGAGACGGAGAAAGGGAGAGATACAGGAGTGAGACGGAGAAAGGGAGAGAAACAGAGGAGTGAGACGGAGAAAGGGAGAGAAACAGGAGTGAGACGGAGAAAGGGAGAGATACAGGAGTGAGACGGAGAAAGGGAGAGAAACAGAGGAGTGAGACGGAGAAAGGGAGAGAAACAGGAGTGAGACGGAGAAAGGGAGAGAAACAGGAGTGAGACGGAGAAAGGGAGAGATACAGGAGTGAGACGGAGAAAGGGAGAGAAACAGGAGTGAGACGGAGAAAGGGAGAGATACAGGAGTGAGACGGAGAAAGGGAGAGAAACAGAGGAGTGAGACGGAGAAAGGGAGAGAAACAGGAGTGAGACGGAGAAAGGGAGAGAAACAGGAGTGAGACGGAGAAAGGGAGAGAAACAGGAGTGAGACGGAGAAAGGGAGAGAAACAGAGGAGTGAGACGGAGAAAGGGAGAGAAACAGGAGTGAGACGGAGAAAGGGAGAGAAACAGGAGTGAGACGGAGAAAGGGAGAGAAACAGGAGTGAGAGGGAGAAAGGGAGAGAAACAGGAGTGAGACGGAGAAAGGGAGAGAAACAGGAGTGAGACGGAGAAAGGGAGAGAAACAGGAGTGAGACGGAGAAAGGGAGAGAAACAGGAGTGAGACGGAGAAAGGGAGAGAAACAGAGGAGTGAGACGGAGAAAGGGAGAGAAACAGGAGTGAGACGGAGAAAGGGAGAGAAACAGGAGTGAGACGGAGAAAGGGAGAGAAACAGGAGTGAGACGGAGAAAGGGAGAGAAACAGGAGTGAGACGGAGAAAGGGAGAGAAACAGGAGTGAGACGGAGAAAGGGAGAGAAACAGAGGAGTGAGACGGAGAAAGGGAGAGAAACAGGAGTGAGACGGAGAAAGGGAGAGAAACAGGAGTGAGACGGAGAAAGGGAGAGAAACAGAGGAGTGAGACGGAGAAAGGGAGAGAAACAGGAGTGAGACGGAGAAAGGGAGAGATACAGGAGTGAGACGGAGAAAGGGAGAGAAACAGGAGTGAGACGGAGAAAGGGAGAGAAACAGGAGTGAGACGGAGAAAGGGAGAGAAACAGAGGAGTGAGACGGAGAAAGGGAGAGAAACAGAGGAGTGAGACGGAGAAAGGGAGAGATACAGGAGTGAGACGGAGAAAGGGAGAGAAACAGAGGAGTGAGACGGAGAAAGGGAGAGAAACAGAGGAGTGAGACGGAGAAAGGGAGAGAAACAGGAGTGAGACGGAGAAAGGGAGAGAAACAGAGGAGTGAGACGGAGAAAGGGAGAGAAACAGAGGAGTGAGACGGAGAAAGGGAGAGAAACAGGAGTGAGACGGAGAAAGGGAGAGATACAGGAGTGAGACGGAGAAAGGGAGAGAAACAGGAGTGAGACGGAGAAAGGGAGAGAAACAGGAGTGAGACAGAGAAAGGGAGAGAAACAGGAGTGAGACGGAGAAAGGGAGAGAAACAGGAGTGAGACGGAGAAAGTTGAGAAACAGGAGTGAGACGGAGAAAGGGAGAAAAACAGAGGAGTGAGACGGAGAAAGGGAGAGAAACAGGAGTGAGACGGAGAAAGGGAGAGAAACAGAGGAGTGAGACGGAGAAAGGGAGAGAAACAGGAGTGAGACGGAGAAAGGGAGAGAAACAGAGGAGTGAGACGGAGAAAGGGAGAGAAACAGGAGTGAGACGGAGAAAGGGAGAGAAACAGAGGAGTGAGACGGAGAAAGGGAGAGAAACAGGAGTGAGACGGAGAAAGGGAGAGATACAGGAGTGAGACGGAGAAAGGGAGAGAAACAGAGGAGTGAGACGGAGAAAGGGAGAGAAACAGGAGTGAGACGGAGAAAGGGAGAGAAACAGGAGTGAGACGGAGAAAGGGAGAGATACAGGAGTGAGACGGAGAAAGGGAGAGAAACAGGAGTGAGACGGAGAAAGGGAGAGATACAGGAGTGAGACGGAGAAAGGGAGAGAAACAGAGGAGTGAGACGGAGAAAGGGAGAGAAACAGGAGTGAGACGGAGAAAGGGAGAGAAACAGGAGTGAGACGGAGAAAGGGAGAGAAACAGGAGTGAGACGGAGAAAGGGAGAGAAACAGAGGAGTGAGACGGAGAAAGGGAGAGAAACAGGAGTGAGACGGAGAAAGGGAGAGAAACAGGAGTGAGACGGAGAAAGGGAGAGAAACAGGAGTGAGAGGGAGAAAGGGAGAGAAACAGGAGTGAGACGGAGAAAGGGAGAGAAACAGGAGTGAGACGGAGAAAGGGAGAGAAACAGGAGTGAGACGGAGAAAGGGAGAGAAACAGGAGTGAGACGGAGAAAGGGAGAGAAACAGAGGAGTGAGACGGAGAAAGGGAGAGAAACAGGAGTGAGACGGAGAAAGGGAGAGAAACAGGAGTGAGACGGAGAAAGGGAGAGAAACAGGAGTGAGACGGAGAAAGGGAGAGAAACAGGAGTGAGACGGAGAAAGGGAGAGAAACAGGAGTGAGACGGAGAAAGGGAGAGAAACAGAGGAGTGAGACGGAGAAAGGGAGAGAAACAGGAGTGAGACGGAGAAAGGGAGAGAAACAGGAGTGAGACGGAGAAAGGGAGAGAAACAGAGGAGTGAGACGGAGAAAGGGAGAGAAACAGGAGTGAGACGGAGAAAGGGAGAGATACAGGAGTGAGACGGAGAAAGGGAGAGAAACAGGAGTGAGACGGAGAAAGGGAGAGAAACAGGAGTGAGACGGAGAAAGGGAGAGAAACAGAGGAGTGAGACGGAGAAAGGGAGAGAAACAGAGGAGTGAGACGGAGAAAGGGAGAGATACAGGAGTGAGACGGAGAAAGGGAGAGAAACAGAGGAGTGAGACGGAGAAAGGGAGAGAAACAGAGGAGTGAGACGGAGAAAGGGAGAGAAACAGGAGTGAGACGGAGAAAGGGAGAGAAACAGAGGAGTGAGACGGAGAAAGGGAGAGAAACAGAGGAGTGAGACGGAGAAAGGGAGAGAAACAGGAGTGAGACGGAGAAAGGGAGAGATACAGGAGTGAGACGGAGAAAGGGAGAGAAACAGGAGTGAGACGGAGAAAGGGAGAGAAACAGGAGTGAGACAGAGAAAGGGAGAGAAACAGGAGTGAGACGGAGAAAGGGAGAGAAACAGGAGTGAGACGGAGAAAGTTGAGAAACAGGAGTGAGACGGAGAAAGGGAGAAAAACAGAGGAGTGAGACGGAGAAAGGGAGAGAAACAGGAGTGAGACGGAGAAAGGGAGAGAAACAGAGGAGTGAGACGGAGAAAGGGAGAGAAACAGGAGTGAGACGGAGAAAGGGAGAGAAACAGGAGTGAGACGGAGAAAGGGAGAGAAACAGGAGTGAGACGGAGAAAGGGAGAGAAACAGGAGTGAGCTGGAGAAAGGGAGAGAAACAGGAGTGAGACGGAGAAAGGGAGAGAAACAGGAGTGAGACGGAGAAAGGGAGAGAAACAGAGGAGTGAGACGGAGAAAGGGAGAGAAACAGGAGTGAGACGGAGAAAGGGAGAGAAACAGGAGTGAGACGGAGAAAGGGAGAGATACAGGAGTGAGACGGAGAAAGGGAGAGAAACAGGAGTGAGACGGAGAAAGGGAGAGATACAGGAGTGAGACGGAGAAAGGGAGAGAAACAGAGGAGTGAGACGGAGAAAGGGAGAGAAACAGGAGTGAGACGGAGAAAGGGAGAGAAACAGGAGTGAGACGGAGAAAGGGAGAGAAACAGGAGTGAGACGGAGAAAGGGAGAGAAACAGAGGAGTGAGACGGAGAAAGGGAGAGAAACAGGAGTGAGACGGAGAAAGGGAGAGAAACAGGAGTGAGACGGAGAAAGGGAGAGAAACAGGAGTGAGAGGGAGAAAGGGAGAGAAACAGAGGAGTGAGACGGAGAAAGGGAGAGAAACAGGAGTGAGACGGAGAAAGGGAGAGAAACAGGAGTGAGACGGAGAAAGGGAGAGAAACAGGAGTGAGACGGAGAAAGGGAGAGAAACAGAGGAGTGAGACGGAGAAAGGGAGAGAAACAGGAGTGAGACGGAGAAAGGGAGAGAAACAGGAGTGAGACGGAGAAAGGGAGAGAAACAGAGGAGTGAGACGGAGAAAGGGAGAGAAACAGGAGTGAGACGGAGAAAGGGAGAGATACAGGAGTGAGACGGAGAAAGGGAGAGAAACAGGAGTGAGACGGAGAAAGGGAGAGAAACAGAGGAGTGAGACGGAGAAAGGGAGAGAAACAGAGGAGTGAGACGGAGAAAGGGAGAGATACAGGAGTGAGACGGAGAAAGGGAGAGAAACAGAGGAGTGAGACGGAGAAAGGGAGAGAAACAGAGGAGTGAGACGGAGAAAGGGAGAGAAACAGGAGTGAGACGGAGAAAGGGAGAGAAACAGAGGAGTGAGACGGAGAAAGGGAGAGAAACAGGAGTGAGACGGAGAAAGGGAGAGAAACAGAGGAAGAAAGTGATTCTAAAACTGTTCAATTGTTAAGATGTGTTGAGATTTATTATCTGTAAAATTGGTTTGAGACTTTTGAGTCAAGATGTGAAACAGAAAAAGGGAAATTCAAGCTTTTGCTCCCTTTATTTTATTTTTCTGAAGTTAAGCCCTTTATTTGAACAATTTTCACATTTTATTTATTTTCTCTTATTTTGAAATGCAGCCCTACTTTTATTTAGTTAATGAGAGAACATTATACATATCTGCAATCATACATATATGTTAAGTTCTTTGTTACGTGACAATAAATATTGTCAAACAATTTTTTGAATCATACTGAATTCATTTGATTTGACAGTCAGGTATTTAGTACATGCAGATGTTGATACAACTACTAGGCTACTTAAATATATATCACACTAAATAGTTAGACATTATGATCTGCCGGACCTTTGCTTCAAGAAATTTTCTCTAACTGGACCTCTTTACATTTTCGTTGAATACCCCTGATTTAGAAGGTCGGGGCACACATGACACACAGAGCTTCTCCTTCCTCTTCTCCATCCTTATCTCATCAAAGATATTAAAGGGGACATAGTTGATCTGGTTCCTTGGGGTCTTAATGAAATGTCTGTAACATACTTTGGTCAAAATACCACAAGGATCATTTCAAACAGCTTTTTACCCTGTATAAAACAGCCCTCCACAGAGTGACCTGTTTTGAGTGCCTGTTCCTTTAAATGCTAATGAGCCAGCTCCCCCCTCCCCCCCCATGATTTTAAACGATATAAATTACATATTTTATATGATATAAATTATCAAATATGCATCCCATACTTTGTATTCCCCTTCTGTTGTCCTGGAGTTTTAATTTTCCCAATCACATAATTAAATGTCCCCCTCTGCCCCCCCACTACAAGCACACAAGCAGACAGACAGAGAGAGAAAGAGAGGTGGGGGGGGGGGGGGGGGGGGGGGGGCTATGAAGACCATCATTTACCCCCGAACCCCGACATTCAACGGGTACAACAACAAGCGGAGAAAGCAGAATCGCGGGCTGACCTTATATATACAGTCTATGGGGCTGACCAGCGGAGAAATGCTCGTCCCGTGTGAACAGCCAGGCGGCTGCGCGCTGGAGAACGCCGCTGCGCTGGGGGGGGCGGGGGGGATGAGGTGGGGGGTGGGCCAAGACCATGTAGGGAGACTTCCAGTTCCTTGTTACGACACAATACACTGGAAGCTCAATCGAGTCACTCAAGCATGACGTTTCTGACTTAGAGGAACTATAACAAAACGCGCGAGTGTTTCCCCAGAGTGTTTGGGTTGGTAGACATGAGCCAGATACCCACATTAACCTGTAGAAGCACTAACAAAGTGGAATTTGCATGATATGTCCCCTTTAATATCTCATCAATACATGTTACTGACTGGACTTCTTCCCCGGAGTCCCTTTGCCTTATCGTCCACAGATCCAGATCCTGGATTATGATCTGTGGATTGCGTATCAGAGATCACAATGGTGGATCCAGTATGGTGGATTCTGTATCGTGTTGGCATCTGATAGTGGTGGTGGACCACGATCGAGGTGGCAGCTGATGATGGATCCTCATGGCGGCAGTGGACAATGACTGTGGACTATAGTGGCATCCGATCTTGATGGTGGATCCTGATCGTGGTGGATCCTGACCATAGACTATGATCACAACAAGTCTGCTTGATATATAATATTTCTCCTCAGATACTCGACCATTACTGACAATAATCCATCAGTTCATTGACCTTCAGCTACAAAGTGTTTATTCTAATCAAAGCTGTAAATACTCTGATCTCTCTGATGTTCTCTGTTCCACGGGACATCTGTTCACTTGTGTCCGTCCTGGGAGACGGGTCCTCACATGTGTCTCTGAGGTTTCTACCTTCTTTACCTGTTAAAGGTTTTAGTAGTTTGACTCTTGTTGAGGGTTAAGAACAGAGGACGTCTCACCTTGTTAAAGACCATGAGACAAACTGGGATTTGTGAATATGAGACTATACAAATAAAATGTGATTGATTGATTGAAGTAGAAGTAAAAGATAGATAATATAGAATATGCACCACAGCCAATTTCTCCAATATAAAAGTAGCCAATAAAGTCGTGTAATTACACTCATGTACAGTAGGTGGCGGCATGCACCTTGACGTTGGTTTGTGTCCCGCCATTTAAACAAAGAAGAAAGAGAACAAGACGATCACAGTTTCGCCCGGACACTAATTCTGTGACACCTCAGCGTCCGACAGCAAAACAAGGTCGACTGGAAAGTTGAAGTAAACCGAAACTCTTGTTACCGGCTAACATGCTAACAGAGTGATTAGAGCAGAAGCTAACATGCTAACAGAGTGATTAGAGCAGAAGCTAACATGCTAACAGAGTGATTAGAGCAGAAGCTAACATGCTAACAGAGTGATTAGAGCAGAAGCTAACATGCTAACAGAGTGATTAGAGCAGAAGCTAACATGCTAACAGAGTGATTAGAGCAGAAGCTAAAATGCTAACACAGTAGTTAGACCAGAAGCTAACATGCTAACAGAGTGATTAGAGCAGAAGCTAACATGCTAACAGAGTGATTAGAGCAGAAGCTAACATGCTAACAGAGTGATTAGAGCAGAAGCTAACATGCTAACAGAGTGATTAGAGCAGAAGCTAACAGGCGAACAGCTAGCTGTCTCTCAGCAGCACAAACATCTGCTCAGTCCGGGTCCAGTAGAAACTTCAGAAGCTCCCGGTCCCGCCGCTGCTGACAACATGCAGGCGGAGTTTCGGGCTCCTCGGCGCCGGACCCGGGTGCAGGAGGAGTACGAGGCTCCGCTGCCGGTGAGCCGCAGCCCGAGGGAGAGGACCGACCTCCGGGCGGAGCTCATCAACCTGCACGTGTTGGTTTGTCAACCGGACCACATCCAGAAGATCTACAACCAGGTCTGAGTTAATCCACATCATCTAAACCAGGTCTGAGTTGATCCACATCATCTAAACCAGGTCTGAGTTAATCCACATCATCTAAACCAGGTCTGAGTTAATCCACATCATCTAAACCAGGTCTGAGTTGATCCACATCATCTAAACCAGGTCTGAGTTGATCCACATCATCTAAACCAGGTCTGAGTTAATCCACATCATCTAAACCAGATCTGAGTTAATCCACATCATCTAAACCAGGTCTGAGTTAATCCACATCATCTAAACCAGGTTTGAGTTAATCCACATCATCTAAACCAGGTCTGAGTTGATCCACATCATCTAAACCAGGTCTGAGTTGATCCACATCTAAACCAGGTCTGAGTTAATTCACATCATCTAAACCAGGTCTGAGTTGATCCGCATCATCTAAACCAGGTCTGAGTTGATCCACATCATCTAAACCAGGTCTGAGTTAATCCACATCTAAACCAGGTCTGAGTTGATCCACATCTAAACCAGGTCTGAGTTAATTCACATCATCTAAACCAGGTCTGAGTTGATCCACATCATCTAAACCAGGTCTGAGTTAATCCACATCATCTAAACCAGATCTGAGTTAATCCACATCATCTAAACCAGGTCTGAGTTAATCCACATCATCTAAACCAGGTCTGAGTTGATCCACATCTAAACCAGGTCTGAGTTAATTCACATCATCTAAACCAGGTCTGAGTTGATCCGCATCATCTAAACCAGGTCTGAGTTGATCCACATCATCTAAACCAGGTCTGAGTTGATCCACATCTAAACCAGGTCTGAGTTAATTCACATCATCTAAACCAGGTCTGAGTTGATCTGCATCATCTAAACCAGGTCTGAGTTAATTCACATCATCTAAACCAGGTCTGAGTTAATCCACATCATCTAAACCAGGTCTGAGTTGATCCACATCATCTAAACCAGGTCTGAGTTGATCCACATCATCTAAACCAGGTCTGAGTTGATCCACATCATCTAAACCAGGTCTGAGTTAATCCACATCATCTAAACCAGGTCTGAGTTAATCCACATCATCTAAACCAGGTCTGAGTTGATCCACATCATCTGGTTTGGTTAAATGAAAATTCACTCATGATCTCCTCAGCACTCTGATGGAGGGGGGGGGGCTTCAGGGGGAAACAGCACTGCAGCAGAATCCAACACAGCTGGAGTAACTAGTGACTGATTCTTCAGACGTAATAAAACATAACCTGCCTCCATCCTGCTGCTGTGACGTCATCAAGTGACCACACGCCCCGACCTTCCCAAGTAACTGGACGAGGTCATCTACACGGTGTCTTTGATCCACGCGTGAGCGCGGCTCCAGAGGAGGATCACAGTCGGGGGAACGCTCCCTTTAAGTTCACCCGACTGTCTGAAAGATATCCTGGGTATGTTGAACTCGCGTCTTAGTCTCATCTGAAAACAGGTTTTATTTTTCTTAGGGATACTTTGGGAAAGGGGTCTTGTCAAGAGCGAGACCAGACCACAGCATCTTCGACCAATGGGAGCGTAAGTTTACACCCATACAGTGACATCATCACCATTGGTCTGGTCCAATCAGTGCTGACAGCTTAAGTTCGCTGCTTCCTGTTTCTGTCACAGAACACGAAGGTTCGTTTCTACCTCTCGTCTCAGAGTCCAGGTCAGTGACATCACATCCTGTTTGTTCACAAGATGACATCACATCCTGTCTGTCGTCTTGATGAACTCGCATCCTGTCCTGGCCCCACCCCCTCCAGGTATGATGAGATGCTAAAGTGGGCGGGAGCAGCTCTCTTCGCCCAGGGATTGGACGATGAGGCTGTCAGTCAAATCCTGACGAGGCTCTCTCAGCCTGTAGAGATGGAGGATGTGAGGAGGGAGGAGACGTCGAGGTCAGTGGTCGAGCCGGACGTTAAGAGCAGCTGCAGGTTGAGTGATTCTCCTCCATGTCACCAGACTACTTTAAAATATTTATACATGTCAGGAGTTCAGGTCTGAAAGAGTCATTAAACTGATCTTTGTCTTCATATTGATCCACAACATCTGAACCTTGATCACAGCTCGTACCGGGACCCAGAGTCTGACCCTGATCCTTTGGTTCGAGGTGCTGGTTTTGTCCTGGTCTGTGACAGCAAGGTGAGTCTTCATCTGAACCCGTTTCTACTGACGGATTTACAGAACACTCAAGGTGTTGCTTTGTGTCTGCAGGTCGGTGGGGGGGTCAGGGAGGTCAGACGGGCTCCGTTCTCTCTGTCCGAGTACCTGCAACTCAGCCTGGAGGAGGTAACACATCAGATCATGTGACTGGATCATGTGGTTAGAAATGTTCTGTTACCAGAGAATGTTAAGTATCAGCGAGGGTGTGAATCTATAAACAGATTTGATGCCACGTCTTTAGAATTTGAGTTAACTCAGATAAAACTGAGACTTTCTTTTCCCAGAAATCACTTCTTCTGCACTGATCTAAACACAGTACTTGTCAGTGGCTGTGCAGCTGCTGTTTTGTAGCAGTGAAGAAGAAGCAATGTCCTGTAGTGTAGCGTTTATCAAAATGTCATTCTGTCCCACAAGTACATGGTGATGTGTACCTCACAGTCTGAAACACGCAGCATCTATTGCACTTCTGTCCGTCCTGACAGAGGGATCCTCACGTGACTCCGAGGTTTCTATGGCTTCTCTGTAGTTTGACTGTTGAGGGTTAAGAACAGAGGATGTTGCTTCTTGTTAAGATCTATGAGATTGAAAACTTAAAATATCTTTTATTTTAATA
The DNA here is from genome assembly GCF_009819705.1 of Hippoglossus hippoglossus. Lineage (NCBI taxonomy): Eukaryota > Metazoa > Chordata > Actinopteri > Pleuronectiformes > Pleuronectidae > Hippoglossus > Hippoglossus hippoglossus. The sequence continues at coordinate 429,619 of NC_047155.1, forward strand.
AACTGTGGCTGAAGTTTAACAGCTGTTTTAACAGTAGTAAAAGTAATTTTTGTGTTTCCTACATTTATTTATGTTGTTTTTCAGTTAAACTAGATGATAAAAGAAGTTTTATATTATTAATTCTCTGTTAACCTGAGCCAAGTCAAACAAAAATGATATTTATCATCTCTTCATTCAGGATCAGTAACATACAGCTGTTAAAATAGTTAATAGTTTTTAATTGCACTTGTTTAAGAACAGGACTTTGTATCGGCTGAGATGCGAAGTCCAGGTATGAGAATCTGATAAGGACGAGAACGATAGTATCTGAACATCTCTGCATGTGGCCATCACACTGACCTTATGTTATACATGCTGGTTGGTTATAAATTGTGTCTGACTGTCCCGGGTGTCACATGACATTTAAAACACAACTGTAGTAAGACGCTGCAGACAAATCTGTGCTCTGATTGGCTGAACACGTCACTGTCAACCTCTATCTGTCTCCATCTACAGGCCTTCTTCCTTGTCTACAGTCTGGGCTGCCTGTCTATCTACCTGCACCAGGTCGGTCTGTCCTGTTTTCCTAAAATCATTTTTTCTCAGGATGTGACGTTCTGTTTTATACGTTTCTTACATCACAGAGTTTATCACTGTAGCCTACAGACTAATGTACAGACTGAACGTATCTTCTCTTATATATAACTTTATTTCAAACAGAACACAGGTTTTCTTTTCTCCTCGCAGCTTCTCTTTTTTTGTATGTTTCTCTCTGGTGTTGTTTTCCGTCAGGGTCGATGACTTGTCGTTAGGAAACAGATTATTTTTGACTTTAAGAATGCAGCCGAGTTTCTCATTAGATGACCTCACCTTTGTCCTCCTGTGATTGGTCAGGAGCCCCTAACAATCATCCAGCTGTGGAGGAAGTTCCGATCCTTGCGCCCTGACTTCGTCAGCTCGTACGCAGCCTATCATCATTTTCGCAGCAGGGGGTGGGTCCCTAAAGGAGGGGGCGGGGCAAAATATGGCGTTGACCTCAGTAAGATAGAATATTAATACACTGAGACACACACAATCATTCAGTTGTTTGTTGTCTTATTTTAAAAATAACTTTACTTTTCTGTTTTCAGTGTTGTACAGGAAGGGTCCACCTTTCTACCACGCAAGGTAGCACACACACACAGGTTAACGCTGTCTGGTTATTTTGGTGCGTGTAATTTTAAAATCAGTCATTTTCAGCAGCTGTCCTCTCTCTGAACTTGTCCTCTCCCATAGTTACTCGGTGGTAATTGAGCGCGTTGACGATGCATTCATAGGCTCTGCATTGCGTCCGTTTTCGTGGCGTTCTCTTGCCGCTCTCAACAGGATCACTGCCAATGTTTCTAAGGTAACCACCAGATTTTATCAGATCAGACGTCACTGTGGTTCTTATTTGACTATGAAGATTTGTTTTACAGGAGCTGATGTTGTGCTACGTCATCCATCCAGCCGCCCAATCAGAGGCTGAACTGGACTCACCTGAGTGTCTGAGGAGATTGAAGGTTCAGGTAACAGACACAGAGTTTAGAGCTGAATCATTGGTCCTTTGATCAATAATCAGAAATCACGAGGGCTGTTAAATAACCTTAGTTTTTTCGGCAGGATGTGATCATCAGCCGGTGGGTTTCCTCCAGGGAGCGGGCAGAGCAGGATGACATCTGATTGGCTGAAAGGAGATGATGGAGGTCACGAGGAGAGGAGCTGAAATCAGATTTCATGTAGTTCATAGTTGTTTTTTATCATTAAAATGAAATATGAGAAAAGGGCGTGTCTGTGTTTGATTGACAGCAGCTGTCACTGTACAGGTGATCACACCTGGAAACATTCACGTCAAACGACGCATGTGTCCGTTCATCCTTCATCAGTTACTGCTGATGATGACTCGCCTGTGACCAGGGCTATGAGTGGGCGTGGTCTCGTGGTCACCATGGAGAGGGGGTGAAGCTCCAGACTTCACTCACCTGGACGAACCAGTCAATCCAGAGCCAGAAGTAAAAGTTGCTTTTACTGAATGGAATGTAATAGATTACCTTTACTTTGTTTTGTTGGTACTTTTACGTGGATACATGAATTTCTTTCACATTAGTCAAATTTAACTTAATGTGGATCTGAGCTAAATTGAACTTTACTGATATTTATAGTTGAACAGCTGTGTGTTAAATGTGGAACCAGAGGGGGCAGCACTGACCAGGCTGGGAGCTGCCGGAAGAGCTCGAAGAAGAAGACGAAGAAGACGAAGAAGAGGGACTTCCTGTGTGCGTCCTTAACACAACTGATTCACGTCCCGCGGAGACGAGGAGTGACCAACGTTATTTCACCTGAGCCGCTGAGCATCCAGGTAAATCTCTTCTCTGTCCCCGGTAACAGACACCGGCCCGGAGCTGAGCCGGTGGGGAAACCGGCAGATACCGCAGATAAGTGGCGGGAGGCCCGCTCGGCACGGTTAGCTGCTAGCTGCTAACTGCTAACTGCTAGCTGCTAGCTGCGGAGAGCTCAGGTGTGTTTCACACGCTCGTTACCGGGAGTTTGACCCAGTGTAGCTAACAGCTAAGCTAACAGTGAAGCTTGGTCCAGGGTTGATGATGTCATACGAGTACAGTTACCTGTGTAGGTGTGACCCCCCTCCCTCTATACAGACTGACCTGTCACGTGGTGTGTTTACATGAACCACGTGATCGATTTTTCGGATCAGGTGTGACACCAGATCGTACCAGTGACTTCCAGTCAGTATTTATTATTGATCGATCAGCTGACGATAGAACAGACAGAAGTGTATCTACTGATCGATCAGTTCACTGCAGAAGTGTTGATACATTTTAAATCGTCATCGTCACTCTATACTCGAAGTAATCAATCATGAACGTGATGGTTTCTATTAATGTCTTATTGTGATTATTAACACCACTGACATGTCAGTGTCCTCTCTTTACACGATAAACAGACAGGAATCAAGTTATTAGGACCTGAACAGTACTGAAGTTTACTTTGTTTGACTGCTCTAGAATTTATGAAGCACACATTGTGTGCACAGAGTTCACCTGCCACACACAACATGAGACACAGACGGAACAATCCAAATTCAATTCAAGTTGATTCAGGATCAATGTGACTGCACGAGGAAAGATAAGTACTGTTAGTGATGAGACTAAACTGTGTGTGTGTGTGTGTGTGTAGAGCAGCAGTATGTCTGATGACCTGGACATCGAGGCGATGCTGGAGGCTCCGTACAGGAAGGTGAGTGTCGCTCCTCTGTTTGTTACTGAGACTCAGCCGGACTCTACTGCTCCGCACTCCGCCTCTGAGAGCTGAGGACCAATCATGTTCACTTACTGATCACATGGTTCAGAACAGTACAAATCACACACACAGTTCACCTGCAGCAGGTCGACTGTTCATCAATCAGACACCTACTGATGAGTCTGATGAGAACACTTTATATGTGAGAACTTCTGAGCAGAACATCTGACCAGTCGTGCTGTGAGAATGTGACGTGTGATGACGGCCGTGAACAGGACTCGCCTGCAGCACAGGTGTCTCACCTACCTCCTCCACAGAGTCAAACAAAGTTTGGATATTTTTCACTCGCCCCTGACTTTTACTGACCAATGGATTCATTAGTGGATTCGTGACGGCGTGATCAATAACCAAACTAACCGGACCGGACACAGTTTCTGTTCACTGCCTCTGAGCAGTAGAGTCAGGCTGATGATGGTGATGATGATGGTGGCGTTCCGTCACAGACTGTCATGAATAAATGCCCATCTATCTCTCTTTGTAGACTTGCCTAACGATTTCTCACCTCTACTCCCCTGAATGCCAGTGTGATCTGTCACAAACATGAAGGTAGTAAAAAGCCCCCATCTTGCATTGCTGTACTGTGGTTCCCATGGTAACATGACTGTGGTCCCCTTGGTAACTGAAAACTGGGTTTGGCACAAACCCCCGAGGAGGAACAGCTACGGATTCTGGGAGTTGAAGTGTTAGAGCAGTGAGCAGGAGGATCATGGGAAAGGTAACATTACTCTGGAGGAATGTCAGTGTTAGTGGTTAGCTTAGCATAAGCACCATTCTGCATCCTGCCTGTGAGCTAGGACTCAGACTGACGCTGTGATGACAGACAGATGGCGAGCTGAGGAGAACCCAGGGTTCAGGTGTGATCTGAGGTCAGGAGGCAGAGCAGGGTGGGTGGACGTGGTGGATGGAGCAGGTGAGCTGCAGGTGAGGTCTGTATCAGTGTGAAGTTGGTAGAGCAGCAGGAAGTTTAACTAACGGGAGATTAACATGTTTCAGTCCACTCAATCAAATCTGTTCGTCAGAGGTGTCAACACAACTCTTCACATGAAGACACACACACAGACGATGGCGGTCACATGACCCCCAGCACCAGGTGTTTATAAAAGGTCACCTGTAACACACAGGCCCTGTTCACACCTGGTTAATATCTGTCCTGAGAAATCCAATCACACGTGTTCAGCTCTGCGTTCACACCTGAATGTGTCTCCTATGATCATGTGATCTGATCTCTAGTGATGGCGAGATGAAGCTTCATGAAGCATTGAAGCTTTCCATCCAGTTGGTTCACTCATGGGCCGAAGCTTCATGGGGCTTCATTTGCTCTACTGCGCCATCAAGTGGACAATAAATGTAAAACAGGCAGAGATTATGACACCATGGCTTTGAATTGAATAAATGAATGAATGATGTTTGTGATGCCAATACATAAATTATGAACTCATTAATATGGTGTCTGTCTTTATGATACAATGGTGGGGTCAAAAGGGAAAGTGGAAACGAAAGTGGCAGAGGGTTGTGATGTGACTGCTTGTGTTACTAGGGATTTAACACGTAAAATATGGATTTTATAAATTTTTATTTAAAAATTAAAACTTTTCCACAGTGCTGGGTTTCAGGCGGTTTCTTTTCTTTGCAAACAAACGCGCAATAAAGTCCCAAGTCCAAGTTTCGATTCGCACGCCCAACCCGCGAACCATTTCCCGACTCAGTCACGTGGTACAGTCGGCTCGCGAGGCTTTGAACGTCATCAACACAAGCCTCGATACGCGCTTCACAAAAATCTTCCTGGACTCGACACGCTTCGAAGCCTCGACACGGAAGGACACATCACTACTGATCTCACTTCCTGTTTGATATCTAAATAATCATTTGTGTTTCCGAAAACCAAATCATTTTTTAATCCGATCTGAGTTTACACTCTGTGTACACACAGCAAAAAGATTTTTGTTGGTCTAAGTGATGGGATCTCTGGACGCAGTCAGGCGTGTTCGGACCTGAACTCAGAGCTGACCACGTGTTGATGGGATCATCAGGATGGATGTTAATACCAGGTGTGAATGAGGTCTCACACATCAATACTCATGATGAACGGAGGTCGTTCTGTTGACGCTGCAGCTGAAAGGAAGGCAGTGATGTCAGAGGACTGAAACGTGTGGTCTGTGAACAGGTGAGGGATTGTCTCAGCTGTAGTGTGGCGGGTGTGTCCTGGTTCTGCTTCAGGAGTCACCACTTAAAAGGAGCTGGAGCTCCACCCACAATAACCCACCTCACTGAGCCCGGCTTCAGCCTGGTACTGACCTCCGACCTCCAAACAGCCAGTTTGAATGTGATTCATAAAATGTGTTTGTACCCCACACACTGTCATCTGCCTCCTCATGCTGTTCTCTGTCAACCCTGATAGGAGGACGCCAAGACCTCGAGTCCGGACGGACAGGATGAACACAACAAGAGGTACCAAAACGTGTCTGTCTGTGTCTCTGTCTGTCTGATTGTCTGCCTTCCTCAGGTTGAGCAGCTGAGAGTGAGACAGTTGAAGGTCGTTGATTGACACATTTCCAGCCTTCCTTTTGGTTAATGGCTGCTCTTAAAAGATTTAAAACACGTGGGAGAGCACAGACATGTTGACAGATTTAACCAAGTTTAATTTTAAAATCTTCAGAACACACACACTATAAGATTTGTTCAGAACGTCGGACCACACACTGGCCGTTTGTACGAAACGATTTCACAATGGTGATTCCAGAGACTTCAAATCCGGCGGTTGCCAAACAACTTTTAGGTGCATTACCGCCACCTTCTGAACTGGAGTGTGGAACACTTGCTGATGAGTGGTAACATCTGTCTGTGGTCACCATGGTGATGAATAATGTTGTGATTGGCTGCTGTGTCTGACAGGAAGAAGTGCAGTCGCACCCGCGACAAGAAGCGCAGCAAGAGTCGAGACAGGAAGAAGAGCCGCAGTCGAGAACGCAAACGTAGCCGCAGCAAAGAGAGGCGAAGAAGCCGCAGTCGAGAGCGCCGCCGCAGTCGCAGCAGGGAGAGAGGGGGGCGCTACAGAGACCATCAGAAACAGTGAGTTCCTCTGTCCACCCCAGTCAACATGACTCTGTATATATGTAGATATACACTGCTCAAAAAATTCAGTGAAAACTTAATCATCACAGTAAAACACCAAGTCAGTAAAACTTCAGAGATCAAAGTGTCCATTTAGAAGAACCAGTGGTTGTGAACCAGTTTCTCTGCTTTGGTGCAAATCAAAGTAACAACAGGTGAAATGGAGGCAGAAGCAAGACGAGCCCCAAACTGGGAATGTCTTTAATGTGGTGTCCACAGACAGCTGCTCTCTGCTGATCCTTCCTGACTCCTTCTACTTCTGGGTTCTGCTCCTCCTCACTGCTGGTAGCATGAGGAGCTACCTGCAGCTCCATCAGGCTGCACAGGTAGTCCAGCTCCTCCAGGAGGACACATCCATACCTGGGGTCACAAGAAGGTTTGTGTCTGCCAGGACCGTCTCCAGAGCCTGGAGGAGACACCAGGAGAGCTAGACAGTAGAAGATCATCAACCCAGCAGCAGGACCAGTATCTGCTTCTTTGTGTGAGGAGGAACAGGAGGAGCACTGCCAGAACTCTACAAAATGACCTCCAGCAGGCTACTGGTGTGATGCAGTGGCCCCTGGGATCCTCCTGGTGCAGGACAATGCCTCATGTGTCCAGAGTGTGTCTGCAGCTCCTGGATGACGAAGGCATTGATGCCATTGACTGACCCTCATGTTCCTCTGACCTAAATCCAGTTGAGCACCTATGGGACGTTATGTATCGTGCATCTGACGCCACCACGTCCGTCCACAGCCTGTGCAGGAGGTGATGATCCAGGTCTGGGAGGAGATGCCCCAGGACTCCATCCTCCGACACATCAGGAGCATCACGTCCAGACGTTGTTAGGAGAACATGCAGGCACGAGGAGGCCACACCCACCGAGTCACATGATGACTTGATGAAATTCTCACATGTTGGATCAAGTTGTGACGTCATTTTGTTCTCAACAAATTATACAATGTTCATCGTGTGTGTGTGTGTGTGTGTGTGTGTGTGTGTGTGTGTGTGTGTGTGTGTGTGTGTGTGTGTGTGTGTGTGTGTGTGTGTGTGTGTGTGTGTGTGAAAACTACTTCAAACTTGGGTCCTCAAATAAAATGCTTCTTCCGTTTAATTGACTAATTGGAGGTTTATATATTGAACTGATGTGCACAGATGTTTCTCTACAGCTGCTCTGTTCTAAACTTTCACTCTGTCTGTCAGTCGGCGGAAGTCGAGGAGTAAGAGTCCCTTCAAGAAGGACAAGAGTCCCATCAGGTGAGTGAACATGACTCTGAGATGCAGCTTTATTGATCCCTCAGAGGACGACACTGTCCACAAGTCACACTTTGATATTGGGATGATGATGTTATGATGATGATGTCATGTTGATGATGATGTCACGACATGCAGGCAGCCCATCGATAACCTGACTCCAGAGGAGCGAGATGCTCGGACAGTGTTCTGTATGCAGCTGGCTGCAAGAATCAGACCTCGTGACCTGGAGGACTTCTTCTCTGCTGTGGGCAAGGTACAAACACTATCTGTAACTTTTAATACTGGTACTTGTAAGACCAACTGTAACAGCTGGAGATGGTAGGTGGACGGTTGCCGTGGTAACAGTTGTTATGGTGGCTCTCCCAGGTGCGGGACGTGAGGATGATCTCGGACAGGAACTCCCGCAGGTCAAAGGGCATCGCCTACATCGAGTTCGTGGAAACAAACTCAGTTCCTCTGGCCATCGGACTGACGGGGCAAAGGCTGCTGGGAGTTCCCATCATCGTACAGGCCTCACAGGTACACCAACAAGTACCTCCACCTCTTCCCTACCTCCACCACGAGGTTTAACCCTAACCTTGTTAGTTAGCAGCAATTTGTAAAAACGACTGAACAGATTTCCTGTAAACTTGGTGAAGGGATGTTTTATGAGTCAAAGAAGAACTTGTTACATTTTGGTGATAATCGGGATCCAGGAATTTTATATCACTTTCTGTAACATTGTGAGACAGAACATTTTTATGGCTTGTCTGTCTGTACGTCCCATTTTTGGGAAAAGCAATATCTCAACAAGACCGTGAGGAAATTTCTTTAAAAGTTGGTACAAATGTTCAGAGTCACAGATGATCTCATTAGAATTTGGAGGTCAAGCTTGCGAAACCATTTTTTGCCTCATGAATGTTATTTTGTAAACAACTCGAGAGAATCCTCAAATGTTCACTTAGACTCACTTAACTGCAGGAAGACGTTTTTATCTGCCGTCTCCTATCGTGTGTGTGTGTGTGCAAAATGTACATAGCGGAAAGCTTTATTGTGTTGATGTTGTGTTGATATTGTGATGTTGTGTCACCAGGCGGAGAAGAACCGAGCAGCAGCAGCTGCAGCAGCTGCAGCAGCGGCAGCCAACAACCTACAGAAAGGTTCCTCAGGACCGATGAGACTTTACGTCGGTTCACTGCATTTCAACATCACAGAGGAGATGCTGAGAGGAATCTTTGAACCATTTGGACGAGTCAGTCACACACACACACACACACACACACACAGCACTCTCATCTTCACAAGTCGTACAAGTGTCCATAACAACTGGACTTGATTGACTTGTACATTGTTGCTTATGCACATGTAGCACTAGGGCCGATTGATTATGGCACAAATCATAATCACGATTATTTAACACTTAACATCAAGCACTTATGGATCTTTAAATAAAAAATCTCCATCACACCCAAACTGACGATCACACGTATTTAGTTAATAGATGATGATGTGGATCATTAATCCAGATCGTTTCAGTCACTTTAACCCTGATGTCCTGACTGAGACACGTCTCGTGTTGTGTGAACTGCAGACACGCAAAATGTAGAACTTTTTTCAATGTGTTTAAATACGAGTCTCAAACTCCTGAGCAAATCAAACAAACACAAAGTAAACTTGAAGGACTGTACTTGTCTTAATAACTTCTGATTAGTGTTGGTGTGTAAGGTGAACGCAGGTCAGCGGACGACGGCACAGTTCAAGGATACCAGATCTGTAATGTGTGTGTCTGCCGTGATGCTGAAGCAGCGGCAGGCAGCTGTAGTGTCCTGCCTTTAGTTGAGTACATAGCCCGACGTCACCTTAAGGAAATACAGTCGATGTTCCAGAAACCTGACATAGCAGCAGACACGCGGAACAGAGACTCATGAACAACCATCCTTTCGTGTCTATTACTTTGTTTTCATGTGTAACGCACATATAACACACGACACACACACGTCTGACTGTGTGTTTCATGTGTTTCAGATTGAGAGCATCCAGCTGATGATGGACAGTGAGACGGGTCGATCTAAAGGTTACGGCTTCATCACTGTGAGTTCTTGGTCTTCGTCACCTTCGTGATGCGTTCACTGTCACCTGGTTTCTTCTGCTTCATTACGCTTCACCTGTGCAACAGTTTGCAGATGCAGAATGTGCTAAAAAAGCTTTGGAGCAGCTGAACGGCTTCGAGCTGGCAGGTCGACCCATGAAGGTCGGTCATGTGACTGAGCGGGCCGACGGCTCTTCAGCCTCGTCTTTCCTCGACAGTGACGAGCTCGAACGCACCGGCATCGACCTGGGAACCACGGGGAGGCTGCAGCTGATGGCCCGACTCGCAGAGGGTGAGACCTTTGACCTCCACCTTTAGGGTTGAAGGTACAGATGGAGGTGTGTGTCTGTGTGGAGATGTTAACTGTGTGTGTGTGTGTTCAGGTTCAGGTCTTCAGATTCCTCCTGCTGCTCAACAGGCTCTTCAGATGAGTGGAGCTATAGCGATTGGAGCCATGGCTGCTGTGTCAGGTACACACATTAATACACACATCAGCGCACGCACACTCAATATACACACTCAGAAACACAGTGTGAACTGAGTGTTGATGAATCTATTCATGTTCAGTAAACTGAAGTTTGTAACGTGTGTGTGTCTCTCTCTCTTTGTGTGTGTATCAGCTGCCATGAATCCAGGTCTGAACATGAACTCTCCTGTGACTCTTCCCTCTCAGCCGCTTGCGACGCACTGTTTCCAACTGTCCAACATGTTCACCAGCCACAGGTAGACTCACCTGTCTGTCTGTAGACTCACCTGTCTGTCTGTAGACTCACCTGTCTGTCTGTAGACTCGCCTGTCTGTCTGTAGACTCACCTGTCTGTCTGTAGACTCACCTGTCTGTCTGTAGACTCGCCTGTGTGTCTGTAGACTCACCTGTGTCTCTGTAGACTCACCTGTCTGTCTGTAGACTCACCTGTCTGTCTGTAGACTCACCTGTGTCTCTGTAGACTCACCTGTGTCTCTGTAGACTCACCTGTCTGTCTGTAGACTCACCTGTCTGTCTGTAGACTCACCTGTCTGTCTGTAGACTCACCTGTCTGTCTGTAGACTCACCTGTGTCTCTGTAGACTCACCTGTCTGTCTGTAGACTCACCTGTCTGTCTGTAGACTCACCTGTGTCTCTGTAGACTCACCTGTGTCTCTGTAGACTCACCTGTCTGTCTGTAGACTCGCCTGTCTGTCTGTAGACTCGCCTGTGTGTCTGTAGACTCACCTGTCTGTCTGTAGACTCACCTGTCTGTCTGTAGACTCACCTGTCTGTCTGTAGACTCGCCTGTCTGTCTGTAGACTCACCTGTGTGTCTGTAGACTCACCTGTGTGTCTGTAGACTCACCTGTCTGTCTGTAGACTCGCCTGTCTGTCTGTAGACTCGCCTGTCTGTCTGTAGACTCGCCTGTCTGTCTGTAGACTCGCCTGTGTGTCTGTAGACTCGCCTGTCTGTCTGTAGACTCGCCTGTCTGTCTGTAGACTCGCCTGTCTGTAGACTCGCCTGTGTGTCTGTAGACTCGTCTGTGTGTCTGTAGACTCGTCTGTGTGTCTGTAGACTCACCTGTCTGTCTGTAGACTCGTCTGTGTGTCTGTAGACTCACCTGTCTGTCTGTAGACTCGCCTGTGTGTCTGTAGACTCACCTGTCTGTCTGTAGACTCACCTGTCTGTCTGTAGACTCACCTGTCTGTCTGTAGACTCGCCTGTGTGTCTGTAGACTCACCTGTCTGTCTGTAGACTCGCCTGTCTGTCTGTAGACTCACGTGTGTTTCTGTAGACTCGTCTGTGTGTCTGTAGACTCGTCTGTGTGTCTGTAGACTCACCTGTCTGTCTGTAGACTCGCCTGTCTGTCTGTAGACTCACGTGTGTTTCTGTAGACTCGTCTGTGTGTCTGTAGACTCACCTGTGTCTCTGTAGACTCACCTGTCTGTCTGTAGACTCGCCTGTCTGTCTGTAGACTCACGTGTGTTTCTGTAGACTCGTCTGTGTGTCTGTAGACTCGTCTGTGTCTGACTCTGTACTGACGTGTGCAACATATGGTCCGGTAGTGAAATCCGGTGCCACAGAATCACAACACACTTCTGTACTGATGAAGTGGTTCTGCTAACAGGCAACAGAACCATCACCACACGCGCTGAGTTAACATTAAACCCCAAGACAAACATCAGCCGGCGGTGTGGGCGTCTCCAGCCCCGGCGGTGTGGGCGTCTCCAGCCCCGGCGGTGTGGGCGTCTCCAGCCCCGGCGGTGTGGGCGTCTCCAGCCCCGGCGGTGTGGGCGTCTCCAGCCCCGGCGGTGTGGGCGTCTCCAGCCCCGGCGGTGTCTGTCCCTGACCATGCGTTTGAAGCTGGGCTGTTTTTACTGTATTAAGCACTGAAACTGTGATATTGTGTTAAGTTATTGTAGTTGGGTTAGGTTTCATTCATTGTGTGATTTTGTTATGTCTAGTTTTGTGCTCATTTATATTTGTATTTTTAAATTAAGGAGACTTTAACCTCTTAACAGTCAAAGTTAAATTTCAACTTCCAATTTGGTGTGTGTGTGTGTGTGTGTGTGTGTGTGTGTGTGTGTCAGTGACGACGCTCCTGGCTGGGACGTTGATATTCAGCATGATGTCATCGAGGAGTGTAACAAACATGGAGGAGTCGTTCACATCTACGTGGACATAAACTCTACAGAGGTACAGCTGACCTCTGACCTGAACCTTAATGCAGCTCATGTGACCTCTGACCCTTTCAGCTCCATCTGACCTCTGCTTGTTTTCAGGGAAACGTCTATGTGAAGTGTCCATCAATCCCGGCTGCCATGGCTGCCGTTAACGCCCTCCACGGAAGATACTTTGCTGGTAAGACTTCCTGTCACATGGAACCTGTGCTTTGTGCTGTTGACCAATCAGAGCAGCTCTGATGTCTCACCTCTTGTTTCAGGTAAGATGATCACTGCGGCGTACGTCCCCTTGCCAACTTACCACAACCTCTTCCCAGAGTCCGTCGCTGCCACACAGCTGCTGGCCCCGCCGCCGCGACGGTGACTCCCCAGCGGTACTGCCCTCTGATTGGACACTGGACTTTTATATCTTCCTCTCCTATTAGTCAACACAGACGAGTTTTACTTCCAACTTCATGCCTGAAGATGCCGTCTGTTTTTGGTGTTCTCTGCCCCGCCCCCTCTGAGTATTGTCTAATGGTTGAGCTCCGTGAGCTGCGAGGAGGTCAGTTGATGATGGAGATGAAGATCGGATCAGCTGATTGGTCAGTTTGATATTTAACTGTTTCTCTAATTGAGAATTGATTTTGTAAAACATTGATTAAATTTTATTTTGAAGTCATTCAGAGCTGTTGAGTCTTATTTTCTTAACTTACATGAACATGCTCACTGAGAATATTGCACTCTGATTGGCTGAGAGGAAATGCGGTCTAATCAACAGCAGCTGGTCTGAGCTGCAGATCAGAGATGGAAGGTCATCAGGGTAACCACCGGACTCATTCACGTCACATGATGGAACAACGTGAAACCAGTTTAAAGTGGTTTATTGTTGAACAGAATGATGTCATCATTACATCATCATCACAGTCCAGTGAGGTGTCAGTTGATCGTCAGTTCATGAATTGTGTCAGTTCTGTTGCTGTGGAGACCAAACCAACCCGCAGCTGACTCCTCCTTCATGTCGCACGATGAATCTGGACCAATCAGACGCCTTCTGATGACGGACAAGAACAAAGTGTCAAACCAATGTCCAGTTTATTAGGACCATCAGCTCCGTGTGAACTCTGATGTCGATGGAGGGTGGAGATCTTTAGGTGGAGATGTTTTCTGAGTTTAGTTTTATTTCTGAATCAAACAGAAAACGAGTAGATTTTGTGTCTTGGTCATTTGTTACCTGTTTAACTCCAGCAGGTCACCAGGTGTTGTGTCAAAGGTCGGACTCGTTCAGGTGTATGACGGTGATGGTGATGTCATCACGGTACCTTCGTGCCAGCTCTGATGGCAGACTCAGCATCTTGGCCAAACGGTTTGGTGCCACTGCTCCGTACCCATCATCCCCCAGGGCGTGGCGGAGCAGGTGTGTGGCGGCATTCTGGTCCTCCAGCACAGACATAACTTGTCCCCTTCTCTCCAGCAGGAGGCGCTGCAGTCCACCCAGTGTCATGCCTCTGCTCGGAACTATGGGTCTCTGCTGCTGAAGGCCTGTACAACGACAAACCGCTTCAACTGTTTACACCGAAACTTGAACTGGTTTCAGCTTCTGTAACTCGCAGCCTGTTTGAATCAGGTCATGGACACGTTAGGACCTGGGGACTCGGCCTCACGTCTCACCTGCTTCATGTCCAGGCTCCTGACGTCTTAGCAAACGCTCGCCCTCTAACGCTGAGACTACGTTTACATCAGATCTCGTTATTTACCTGCTGCTAATTAAACGAGGTGTTCTTAAATTTCTGCTTTAAGATCTGTTGTGACTCAGAGATTATGATGTTAGTGATGTCAGACATGAAGCTCACTGACCTGTCAGTTGTTCCCCCACCAGCTGGACCACGGTCTGTCTGTGCATCAACTCCCATAATCAGTTGCTAGGACCAGGAACTTGTCAGAGGGTCTGATGTGGTGCCGGATGACCTCCGGCTGGGCGCTCAGATAGGGTGGAGTCAGGTAATGTGGTGACGGAGTCCGGACACCCTCACTGACCAAAGACAGTACGTCCGGTCGAGCCTCGTGGACTCGATTCAGCATCTCTTTGCTCCATTTAAAGCGGACATCTCCGAACGCCCTGAACGGCAGCAGCAGACCCAGGAGGCGGTCGTGGCGGACCACTGTCCTCCTCTCTGATGGCGGGTGTTCCCCTAAGATCCTTTGCAGCTCATCAGGGTTCTGTGCATTGTGGTCGTTGGTGAGGCTGACAGCCAACCACTGCCCGTCCAGCTCCTGGACCCCCAGGACAGCCCGACTGTCTCCCAAGTTGGCTACATGCAGGATGCCGTTAGAGATGTGGGCGACGCAGGCGGTGCAGCCAGAGAGCGCCACCCGGAGAGGGGAGGACTGAGACATCATCTCCCCAGGGAGAGAGAGCCGTCTGTGGGCAGAGCGGGAGGATTCATCTGAGCTTTAGAGGGACACTGGGTCGAGTCCTCGTCTCATACAGTGAAAGACGACATGAGGAGACGGACGAGACACTGAATAAAAAATAACAAAAACTCAAGTTTCATCAGTGACAGAATCAAACCTGGGTGAGGACATGGACAGGTGGACCTGGGCCTCCACAGACAGGTCACAGTCAAGACGACGGAAAGCATTCACCAGCGCTGGGGTCACCCTGCCGTCCTCCTGCAGCCGAAGGAGACACATAATGAAGCTTCACAGCTCAGACTGAAGTCTGATGTGTCCTGGAGGAGAACAGGTAGTGAAATGTCCATCCGCTTTCACCTGGTTGCAGGGATCAGCCAATCACAGCCGGACCGGTCAGTACCTGCTCCCACCTCCAGGTGTCTGACCTCATATGTACAGAACACAGTTGTCTGTTGAGAACTCTTCACAGGTCCACATGGTTGATATGAGTGTTAATAACTGATCCAGGACTTAAACATTTAGATTCTGGACCCGTGAGGACGTCGAGTCTCAGTTCTGGTTCACTGATTATTTACCTCGTCCTCGTCCTGGAGCCGCTCCTGCCAGTAGTTTCTCAGGCTGTGGAAGGAGGTTGCTCCTCCGTTAGGGAAGCTGTGGTCCTGTGGGGGTTTGTGCCACTCCAGCAGAGGAGGTACGGCCCGTTCCTCCTCCACTGCACGTTCGATCTCTGCCAGTGTCCCCAGTGGCAGCTTTGCCACAGCGATGTAGTAGAAGAGCCGCTGGCTGACGGTGTGGGCACACGCCGGCCCCGCGTGCCCATCAAACACTCCGAACAGCATGCCACCACAACCTGGCAGGTAGGTGGCGCTGCTGCGACGGTCCTCACTGGGGTGATTGGATGGCAACATGTTGCTATGGAAACCCAGCACACCGTGGGAGGCAGGTCCCCTGGGGAGGGTGTGGCTGTGTTCATTGGCCTGGCAACAGATGACAAATCATAGTTAGACTTGTCAATTGATTGACAGCTTGAAGGATGGAGCGGTCTCACCTTTAGGATGGAGTTGATCTGAGCCAAGCTCATCTGTCCCGCCTCCTGTCCTGTCCTGTCCTTCCTGCTCCCACTGCCTGCTGGGTAATGAAGTCTTGGTAGGAGTGGGGAGGAGAGCGAGCGGCACTGCTTGAGCTCAAACCTGCAACGTCCAGTGAACGCTCCTGTTCTTCCCAACATGGCCACTGCCTGTGAGAACCAGCAGGACGAACAGAGCAAAACCTGCAGAATCAACACAACTGGAATCCAGATGTCACACCTGTCCAGCTGTTCTCACTGCAGCAGGTTCTCATCTTGAAGTGATAGATTCAGGATCAGTCTGCAGGATTCTAGATTCTAGGTCTGTTTTTTACACATGTACCTGAAAGCAACACGCTGTTGTCTGGACTGTCTCAGTGAAATAAAGGTTTACTGTTTGAATGAACCAGCTGATCGTCCCCTCCATGTGCTGCGGACACTTGTTTACCTGTTAATGATTCACTTCCTGTTTACCATCCTGCATGTGCAGCATCAGTTTGTTCTTATAAACCCAGAAGAACAGTTTTACTGGATCTGTGATAAAAGCTAACTCACCATGAGTACGAGGTGTTCAGGTCCTGTGTGGACAGGTTCAGGTGTGGACAGGTTCAGGTCCTACACGTTCAGGTGAGGACAGGTTCAGGTCCTACACGTTCAGGTGTGGACAGGTTCAGGTCCTACACGTTCAGGTGAGGACAGGTTCAGGTCCTACACGTTCAGGTGTGGACAGGTTCAGGTCCTACAGGTTCAGGTGTGGACAGGTTCAGGTCCTACAGGTTCAGGTCCTACACGTTCAGGTGTGGACAGGTTCAGGTCCTACAGGTTCAGGTGTGGACAGGTTCAGGTCCTACAGGTTCAGGTGTGGACAGGTTCAGGTCCTACAGGTTCAGGTGTGGACAGGTTTGCTGTTGAAGGTTGTCCGAGACTATTTCCTTGTTTCTGTCTGTGACCTTTGACACCCTCATGTCTCAATCAGTCAAACATCAACCTGCTCACTGTTAAGCCCCGCCCTCTCGCTCACTGTGAACTCACCTGTGAAAATACATAGATCAGCTGTTTCTGATGTCATCACCTCACGGTGGTGTGTGTGTGTGTGTGTGTGTGTGTGTGTGTGTGTGTGTGTGTGTGTGTGTGTGTGTGTGTGTGTGTGTGTGTGTGTGTGTGTGTGTGTGTGTGTGTGTGTGTGTGTGTGTGTGTGTGTGTGTGTGTGTGTGAGAGAGAGAACATGTTTTTATAATACGTGTGTTATAACACACAGTGGCCACTGGGTGAGGATCTTCTCAGTGAGAACTTATAGGAACACCTGTCCTGTTAGCCAATCACGTGGCAGCATCTCCAGGTAAAGAGTCCACTTTTCTTAGGAACCTTCTTAAAGGGATAGTTCACTGAAATGAAACCTCCCTCATCATCTCCTCAGCACTCTGATGGGGGGGGGGGGGGGGGGGGGGGAGTAACTAGTGACCGATTCTTCAGACGTAATAAAACATAACCTGCCTCCATCCTGCTGCTGTGACGTCATCAAGTGACCACACGCCCCCACTTTCATATTCAACTGGGAATGACGTCATTTACACAAAGTGTTTAGACTCAATGTCTCTGATGTCTCCTACGAGGTGCGTTCATGGACCCTCGGACACATCGTGTGGCTAAGTCCGTTAGCACCTCCACGTCCGGAGGAGGAGATTTAATAAAACTAATCCTGAACCGACTCTGACCTGAAGATTTTCATAATAACATGTTTGAATTCTCTAAAGGAGCTTCACTGCTTCCTAACTTATCTCCTTTAGGAGAGGAAACACAGGACCATCCTTTATGAAAGGAAAGGAGCTTCACTGCTTCCTAACTTACCTCCTTTAGGAGAGGAAACACAGGACCATCCTTTATGAAAGGAAAGGAGCTTCACTGCTTCCTAACTTATCTCCTTTAGGAGAGGAGACACTGAACCATCCTTTATGAAAGGAAAGGAGCTTCACTGCTTCCTAACTTACCTCCTTTAGGAGAGGAAACACAGGACCATCCTTTATGAAAGGAAAGGAGCTTCACTGCTTCCTAACTTATCTCCTTTAGGAGAGGAGACACTGAACCATCCTTTATGAAAGGAAAGGAGCTTCACTGCTTCCTAACTTATCTCCTTTAGGAGAGGAGACACTGAACCATCCTTTATGAAAGGAAAGGAGCTTCACTGCTTCCTAACTTATCTCCTTTAGGAGAGGAGACACTGAACCATCCTTTATGAAAGGAAAGGAGCTTCACTGCTTCCTAACTTACCTCCTTTAGGAGAGGAAACACAGGACCATCCTTTATGAAAGGAAAGGAGCTTCACTGCTTCCTAACTTATCTCCTTTAGGAGAGGAAACACAGGACCATCCTTTATGAAAGGAAAGGAGCTTCACTGCTTCCTAACTTATCTCCTTTAGGAGAGGAGACACTGAACCATCCTTTATGAAAGGAAAGGAGCTTCACTGCTTCCTAACTTATCTCCTTTAGGAGAGGAAACATGGGAGTTATTTAGACTTTCCAAACGCACCCTGTGTCTGTTTTGATCCTCTGATGTCATCTGTCGGCAGCTTTTACCTCCGTCCACTTAAAAGGTGTCAATATGCAACATTTTAATATTTTGTTTTTAATTATTTACTTGTATTTCTTATTTTTGATAATTGTGATTGTGATCAAATTCATAATTTGTATTAATTAATTTCGTAATTTGTCTTCACTTAATTTCTGTCAAATGAAAGACAGTAAAACACTTATTTAGTTTCTCAGTCCAGAGTTCTGAGGTGTTTCACTAGAAAACAAGATGAGAACTAAATCTTTTATCTTTCTTGTTTTTGACCACTTTTATTTTGGTATTTAAAACAAATGTTTCACATGATAAAGAGAGTGAGACAATTATAGAACATAGAAAAACAAACATATAAACAAAAAGGACAGATTTCATCTCCTGCCGCCTCCTGGAGGGGTTTCATGAAGTTTGTGTGGATGTGACGTATTTGTCTCTAAAACATGTTGTGTTACTATTGGTAGATACAGAAACTAAAATGTCCTCATTAAAAGTGATTTTTACAAACATTTTATCATTAAGCCGGATGTTGTGCTCATCCTGACGTCATCGCACAAACGAAGATTTTTATAAAAACGTGAACATGTTTTATTTTAAACTTCAGGATGTGTTATTTTACTCCTCCAGCAGGAGGCAGCAGAGCCGCCATCAGTGCATCGGATACAGGAGAAGAAGACGCTGGTGGACTTCCTGTCAGTGTGTGCGCGTGTGGATCGTTTGAAGCGGGAGATTTTTCTGATTCTGATAAAAAACCAAAGAGAAGAAGATGGTGAGAAACATCACGAGACTAGCCTGCTAGCGGCTAGCCTCTTAGCTGCTAGCCTGTTAACTCCTAGCCTCTTAGCTGCTAGCCTGTTAACTGCTAGCCTCTTAGCTGCTAGCCTGTTAACTGCTAGCCTCTTAGCTGGTAGCCTGTTAGCGGCTAGCCTGTTAACTGCTAGCCTCTTAGCTGGTAGCCTGTTAACTGCGATTCTCTTAGCTGCTAGCCTCTTAGCTGATAGCCTGTTAACTCCTAGCCTCTTAGCTGCTAGCCTGTTAACTGCTAGCCTGTTAGCTGCTAGCCTGTTAACTGCTAGCCTCTTAGCTGCTAGCCTCTTAGCTGGTAGCCTGTTAGCGGCTAGCCTGTTAACTGCGATTCTCTTAGCTGCTAGCCTCTTAGCTGATAGCCTGTTAACTGTTAGCCTCATAGATGCTAGCCTGTTAGCTTTTTAGCTGCTAGCCTGTTGGCTGTTAGCTGCTGTTTCACTGATTTAGTTTAAACGCTTCATGTTCTGTCAAACCGTGACTTATCCATGGCAACAGATTCTTCTCAGTTTATAAACACGCTGTTCTGATTGGTTCACTCACTGGTTTGTTGTCATGTGAATGTTCCTGTGATTTTATGAATGAATTGTTTACCTTGAGTTTCACTGATTGGTTGATTTCACTGTGTCTCTGTCTCCAGGCAAGAAACGCTGAGAAGGCCATGTGAGTGATGACATCATCATCCGTCAAAATGACGACTGAGAAAAAACACAGATGAATTCTAATCGAAGACTTTCAGACTCAGATCTTTAATATTTAATCTGTCTCTGTCTCTCAGGACGGCTCTGGCCCGGTTCAGACAGGCTCAGCTGGAGGAGGGCAAAGTCAAGGTGACCCGTCTGTCCCCTCTGACCCATCTGTCTCTCTCTGACCCGTCTGACCCGTCTGTCCCTCTCTGACCCGTCTGTCTCTCTCTGACCCGTCTGTCCCTCTCTGACCCGTCTGTCCCTCTCTGACCCGTCTGTCTCTCTCTGACCCGTCTGTCCCTCTCTGACCCGTCTGTCTCTCTCTGACCCGTCTGTCTCTCTCTGACCCGTCTGACCCATCTGTCCCTCTCTGACCCGTCTGTCTCTCTCTGACCCATCTGTCTCTCTCTGACCCGTCTGACCCGTCTGTCCCTCTCTGACCCGTCTGTCTCTCTCTGACCCGTCTGTCTCTCTCTGACCCGTCTGTCCCTCTCTGACCCATCTGTCCCCTCTGACCCGTCTGTCCCTCTCTGACCCGTCTGTCTCTCTCTGACCCGTCTGTCCCTCTCTGACCCGTCTGTCTCTCTCTGACCCGTCTGTCTCTCTCTGACCTGTCTGTCCCTCTCTGACCCGTCTGTCTCTCTCTGACCCGTCTGACCCATCTGTCCCTCTCTGACCCGTCTGTCCCTCTCCGACTCGTCTGTCCCTCTCTGACCCGTCTGTCTCTCTCTGTCTCTGACCTGTCTGTCTCTCTCTGACCCACATGCCTCTCTCTCTCTGACCAGCATGTCTCTCTCTCTCTCTCTCTCTCTGACCAGCATGTCTCTCTCTCTGACCCGTCTGTCTCTCTCTGTCTCTGACCTGTCTGTCTCTCTCTGACCAGCATGTCTCTCTCTCTCTGACCCGTCTGTCTCTCTCTGTCTCTTACCTGTCTGTCTCTCTCTGACCCACATGCCTCTCTCTCTCTGACCAGCATGTCTCTCTCTGACCCGTCTGTCTCTCTCTGTCTCTTACCTGTCTGTCTCTCTCTGACCCACATGTCTCTCTCTCTCTGACCAGCATGTCTCTCTCTCTCTGACCAGCATGTCTCTCTCTCTCTGACCCGTCTGTCTCTCTCTGTCTCTTACCTGTCTGTCTCTCTCTGACCCACATGCCTCTCTCTCTGACCTGTCTGTCTCTCTGTAGGAGAGGAGACCTTTTCTGGCGTCAGAGTGCAGTGAACTTCCCAAAGCTGAGAAATGGAGACGACAGGTACAAACACACTGAACCACACACTGCAGTAATACTACACACTGCAGTAATACTACACACTGCAGTAATACTACACACTACAGAAACACTACACACTACAGTAACACTACAGTAATACTACACACTGCAGTAATACTACACACTACAGTAATACTACACACTACAGTAACACTACACACTACAGTAATACTACACACTACAGTAATACTACACACTGCAGTAACACTACACACTGCAGTAATACTACACACTACAGTAACACTACACACTGCAGTAATACTACACACTACAGTAATACTACACACTACAGAAACACTACACACTACAGTAACACTACAGTAATACTACACACTGCAGTAATACTACACACTACAGTAATACTACACACTACAGTAACACTACACACTACAGTAACACTACACACTACAGAAACACTACAGTAATACTACACACTGCAGTAACACTACACACTACAGTAACACTACACACTGCAGTAATACTACACACTACAGTAACACTACAGTAATACTACACACTATAGTAATACTACACACTATAGAAACACTACACACTACAGTAACACTACACACAAGAGCAGGGGTCGGCAACCTTTACTATCAAAAGAGCCATTTTGCCCCGTCTTCCACCAAATACAATTTGTCTGGAGCCGCAAAACATATTTGATAACACAGCTTATGAAGTTTTTAATACAAATGATATAATATAAACTATAGTTTGTGGCATTTATGAACGACAATAAAGAAAACTGTTGACATTTTATAGCTATTTTTACCTGTTACAACAAAGGAAATCACGAAACTCTTATGAAGAGGAGAAGAAAATACACTGGCATGTGAAGGCCTACTTTGAAATAAATTAAACACAGAACTATGCAGGACTATTTGAGTCCTCCCCATATTTGTGGGAAATGTATAAAATAAGAAGTAGACCACTTTGAAATAAATAAACACCTATAGCTGCAGCCTAATAGCTTAAAAGATATATTTTAGTTGACGGACATAGAAACGGAAGCTCGGTACAAACCAACAGCAGCTTCTGCTCTGATCAAGAAGCTGCAGCGCTGAGCAGCTGAGACCAGAGAAACTCGGTGTTTACACTGTTTCCAGTGTTAAGAAGCAGCCGGTCAGTCACTGAGCGGCTCTGATCTCACTGTGTGTGTCTCTCTGAGTGAGTGGGGGCGGGGGGGCGGATCCCCGGGCCTGTGCGTGTGCGTGTGCGTGTGCGTGTGTGTGTGTGCGCCACCAGATAGCGCGCACACACACTCGCCCGCTCCTGGTATTTCATGATGGCCTGATACGATGATGATTTAAAAAGTGAACGTGATGTTCACGTTCATCATATGAAAACTGATTCGTTAAGTTCACCGTTCACATGCACAACACTGTACAGAGCCGCTGCTGAGGGGCTGAGGAGCCGCGGGTTGCCGACCCCTGCACTAGAGTAACACTACACACTGCAGTATTGATGTGTCTGTGTTTCAGATCATCAGTGAAATCTCGAAGAAAGTGGCTCAAATTCAGAACGGTGAGTTCAAAGCTACATCATGAATTAAAAATACATACAATTTAAATAAATACATAGAATTATAATAAATATAAGAAACTTTGTAGTTTGGCTTTTTGAAGCTAATGTACTGACTTGATTGTTGTTGTTCTGGGTTTGTTCCTCATGGTTGATGCACTTATTGTGAGTCACTTTGGATAAAGGTGTCCGCTCAATGTAATGTCTGGCTATCAAACGATTACAATTATTAATCTGATTAATCACCATTTCTAAATGCCTAAAAAATCAATTTTTCTCTGTATATTGTTGTGGGAACAGAAAGATAAATGACAGAAGGCGATGTATACATTTAACATTAGTTTTTTTATTGATGACAAGTCCAAATGATAGTTATTAAGATTGAGAAATAAAATCAAACTAAAACATACCACACCTTAATTAAACTTGGCTGTCTCTTTGCTTTGCTTCTGAGCAAACAAAGGATGATGTTATTTAGAACATTTCAATTTTTTTATCAACTCAAAGAACCTTTATCCTAAACCATCAGGATGGTTGAATACAACTTTTTTTCAGGTTCACAGTTCATGTTTTATTGGGAGGATTCAGGTGACAAACGTCCGGTCACGTGTTTGGTTCTGAATCGATGGAGCAGCTCATTCTGCGCATGCGTTAGTGCGTTAACAAAATTGAATGCGTTAATTCCACAAATTAATCATCCCATGTTAACGCGTAAATTTTGAAAGCCCTAAATAAAACCAAACTCTGGCTCCACCTACAGGTTGTAATGTAACGCGGCTAAGTTAGTGAAAATGTTTTGAAATTTCTCCATGTTGTTTTCTCTGGTTGTTTTGGTCACTATCCTGCGAGGGGGAGGGGCTTAAGAAAAAATGTCGAGTTTAGGGGAAAGAGAGGGAGGAGTCTAGAAATCAGGGGAAGGGGGTTCTCTTTGCGTGTTTTTTATGTCCTGATAATTATTGATTTGTAAATATTGGTGACGCAGGTATTCATAATAAACTGTGGCAGATATGAAGACAAACCTGTCTGTCTCTCACCTGTCTGTCTCTCACCTGTCTGTCTGCAGCTGGTCTAGGGGAGTTCAAGATTCGGGATCTGAACGATGAGATCAATAAGCTGTTGAGAGAGAAAGGTCACTGGGAGGTTCGGATCAAAGAGCTGGGAGGACCCGACTATGCGGTAAATAAAAAGAACTACCACAATAATCATATTAATAATGATAACTGACAAGTCAGTGACAGCTGCGTCTGCAGACGTAAAAAGTATATTGTGACAAAACATGTGACAGTTCATCTGTCAGTCAGCCACCTCCCAACAGCTGGTCTCACCATCGGGGGTGGAGCATCAACCCTGCAGTCCACCTCCTTAATGTCCTGAGCCACAGCTGCGTTTAGAAACGTAATCATCTTTAATGGAGCGTTCACACTGAACACGTCGAGATTACATACAAAGTCGATGTCTGCAAGTGGCGCTATACATATGAAATTCGCGTCTATCGTGTCGCACCATTCACGCTTGTCCAATGCTCAAGTTATAAAATACTTGAACTTGGGCGAAAACTCGTTGTGACAGCCAATCAGTGCTGACCCCGACTCAAGCCAGAGGGTGATCACGCCGCTCAGCCTCAGGTGGAACTGGAAACAGCTGTCCTCCAGACTGAAGGTCCCTGTGTGCTCCTCTGGATCGGTGGAGTTAGCTTCTTCCAGGACTTCTCCTCTCTTCCGCTGACGTCCCCTGGTGTTTAAACAATGTACAACAAAGTAATTGTAGTTGCTTCAGCCAGTCGTCCTTGTGTCTTCCGGAGGAGAACAGGTAAATACTCACTGGTTGTGTTTATTCACGTGATTAATCCGAATAAATGCAAATGATCCTGCGCCACGAATCGCGCGTTAAGGGCGTCATCAAATTTGCATCGCATTTGGTCTGAACGCAGCATAAGAGAGGAAATAACCAGCACATTAATTGATGATGAAATAAAGATCAGCTGATGTTGTTTCAGCGTGTCGGTCCCAGGATGTTGGATCATGAGGGGAAGGAGGTTCCAGGAAACAGAGGATATAAATACTTTGGAGCCGCCAGAGACCTGCCGGGAGTCCGAGAACTGTTCGAGAAGGAGCGTACGTAAACTTTAAATCTTCATATGAACATGTACTGCTCTCTTTGGTTATTGGTTCTCACTGATCATGTGACTTCCAGCTGCTCCAGCACTGAGGAAGACGAGGGCGGAGCTAATGAAGGAAGTCGACGCAGAGTATTATGGGTACAGAGACGAGGACGACGGAGTCCTGCTTCCTCTGGAGTCACAGTACGAGAAACAAGGTGAAATTATTTTATTATTATTTTAACTTTATCATAACATAGTCAGATTCTTTATGAATCCAGTCAGATAACATCGTAACAGTCAAATTATTTTATAATCCAGTGAGTTATTTTTACAGTTATAATTTCTTGCTGCTGTGAAGTTATATAATCCACCTGTGAATGATGTTGAGTAGATGCACAACCTGACATTTTGTGTGTCTGTGTGTGTGTGTAGCTGTTTTGGAGGCGGTGCAGAAGTGGAGAACAGAGAAAGAATCTTGTTTGTCTGGAGACAAACATCTGGAAGAGGAAGAGGAGGAGAACATCTACAGCGTCCATAACGAGGAGGTTAACTGTCCCTTTAACTGCTCATCACTCGGCCAATCAGCTGATGACACATCGCTGATGTTTACCATGTGGTTTCTTGAAGTCACCTGAACGATACAGCAGTTAGTTATTTAGTAGAGTGAAGTCAGTGAGTGTTTGATTTGTGTTTCTGTGCAGCCCGATGATGACGAGAGCCGGGAGGAGCAGGAGGGAGAGGAGGGAGGAGTCTCCTTCATCGCACACGTACCTGTTCCCTCACAGAGAGAGGTGAGACACACACACACGTTCATTTATCTACACTTGGGAGCAGAGATGTCCTCACATGGATGCTAATACAAGCCCACACACAGAGGTGAGACAGCTCTGCCTGTCTCTGGGACCCGTCTCACTGCTCTGACCTGTCTGTTTCTCAGGTGGAGGAGGCTCTGGTCAGGAGGAAGAAGATGGAGTTGTTACAGCGCTACGCCAGCGAGACGCTTCAGGCTCAGAGTCAAGAGGCCAGAACTCTGCTGGGACTCTGACCTGTCTGTCTGTCACCTGTCTGTGTTACATTTGATGTAAATATCTTGTTTCATATTAAAGTTTTTTCAGACCAGTTTGTTGTTGTTGTTTGTTCACATCAGTATTAAACCGACAAAAAGACAAAAGTTGTCTCGAGACGTTAACACCCCTTCGGGGATGCGATCTGCCAGCTTGTCCCGCCTTTATTGCTGTTGCCTAGCAACAGAGCTGCAGTTGGAAAAGTACGTTTTAATGCCCCTTGTTTTTTTAACATGTTTAATGTTAGTTAATGCCAGCGCCATTACCTCGTACAAAAACTGTTTCATCTGAGAAACATTCTGGGATATGTGGACAGAGCGACCCTCCTGCTGGAGTCAGTGATGAAGTCGGTCTTTAAATGCAAATAAAGACACATGTTAATGTCACGGTAACGACAATGTGACGGCACGACGAACAGGATATATAGGATTTGTTTGTAAAAAGATTGAAATAGTTTATACTGTGTAAAAAAACATGTTTATTCACATGTTAATGTGACATCAAACCTGTTTCTATCACATTCAATGACCTTTATTGACATCCGCACATACAGACACAATGTTGTAGACAAAGTGTGTGTGTGTGTGTGTGCACATGCACGTCCACGTCCTTCAGTCTCTTTTTGAGTTTCATCATAAGGTTTCAATCAGGCAGCTGATTGGTTGATTGGTGGCAGCCTGCTGCAACATGTGATTGGCTGATTAATGGCTGAACGCTGCATGTGATGTCATGTGAGAGAAAACTGTTGTCAGCCGCATTTAATCAGTGTGTGTGTGTGTGTGTTTGAGTGAAATTGTGTGTGTGTGAGAGTGATTGTGAGTGTGTGTGTGTGTGTTTGAGTGAAATTGTGTGTGTGTGAGAGTGATTGTGAGTGTGTGTGTGTGTGTGTTTGAGAGTGATTGTGTGTTTGAGTGAAATTGTGTGTGTGTGTGATCGAGTGTGTGTGTGTTTGAGTGAAATTGTGTGTGTGTGAGAGTGATTGTGAGTGTGTGTGTGATCGAGTGTGTGTGTGTGTGTGTGTGTGTGTTTGAGTGAAATTGTGTGTGTGTGAGAGTGATTGTGAGTGTGTGTGTGATCGAGTGTGTGTGTGTGTGTTGATTCAGGTAGAGTTTGTTCCTCGAGTGTTTCGGTTGTTCTTACCTGATGTGACATCAGATTGTATTTATTGATTATTGATTGTTTTGAAGTTCCTCTGTCAGACATAACAGTTGCCCCTCCCCCTGATGATGTCACAGCTGGGTCAGTATAACCGAGCAGCAGACGGACGCTCTGACAGACAGACGTCATGTGGTGTCGAGGTTTCCTGCAGCAGACGCTCAGATGCATGTCGACCAGTAGACAGGTAAGTGTGTGTGTGTGTGTGTGTGTGTGTGTGTGTGTGTGTGTGTGTGTGTGTGTGTGTTATGGGGTAATAAACCTGATTGCTCACTGACATTATGTGGACCCGTCTGTATTTGTCCTCATGAAGTTAAATGTTCTTCAGATGGTTTCAGGTCAGTTTGAGACAGAAGTGATGTAAATTAACTGTCACGTTATTCGTAAAGAACAAGATTACACATGTAAACGCGCATAAAGAAATATTAAAAACATTTAGAATAACCATATTTAAAACAGGTTGTTGAACCTGTTAGAAGTTGTGACAGTAACTTTAAAGTTTACCTGTCTCTGTCTCACCTGTCTGTCTACGGCAGGCTGGTGTCCTCCTTGACGTGGACGGTGTTCTGCTCCGTGGCGGCTCAGTGATCCCGGCTGCTCAACGAGCTTTCCGGAAGCTTCTGGACCAAAACAAGAACTTCCTGTTTCCTGTTGTTTTTGTCACCAATGCAGGAAGTTGTCAGAGACATCACAAGGCCCAACAACTGTCTCATCTGCTGGATGTCAAGGTAAGATAGACAGGTGGATGACAGACAGACAGGTATTGGTCCATTTGTCTTCATGCGCTGTGATTGGACCAACACAGTATGTGACCTCTCTCTCTCTCTCTCTGTGTCTCTCTCTGTCTGTCTGTCTGTCTCTGTAGATCGTCCCGGAGCAGGTGGTTCTTTCCCACAGTCCTTTGCAGATGTTAAAGAGTTTTCATGATAAATGTGTCCTGGTGTCGGGACAAGGGCCAGTGGCGGACATCGCCAACACGTATCCTTCAGTCAACCCTTGACCTCTGACTGACCTTTGACCTCTGAGCATTTCAATCATGTCTGTATAGATATGTCATGTGGCGCCCCCAGTAAGCCAGTGGTGACTTGTGGTACAGAAACTCTCTGTGATAATCATCAGATCGACAAACATCTAGAAAGAAAGAATCTGATCGTTTAACTTGTTGTTGATCATCTCATGAAGAGTTTATAATCAAATCCTGTGACGTAATGAGAACCTGAAACTCTTTACGAGTCTCTGATTGGTTGGTTTGAGTTTTGAAGTCTTGACCGTGTCGTCGTCAGTTTGGGTTTTCAGAAGGTGGTGACCATCGAGCAGCTCAGAGAACATCACCCCCTGCTGGACATGGTGGACCATAACAGGAGACCCAAACTCCCTGTGAGTACTTTTCTTGTGTAGCACTGTTAGCTGTAGGCTTTAGCTATTAGCGCAGTGTGACCATGTTTTCAAACCCCTAACCCGAGACCCTAAAGTGTACTGCACATGCATGTACACACATTTTTATTATTAATTTATTCAGCACAGAAAACAAGTTTTTCGCTCACAACTTAACAAAACATAGTTTATTTGAAAAACCTATAATAGATCTAGTAAACACAAAACACAAGGATTATATTGGTGTCATATTACAATTCATTGATTGTCAGATACTGTAAAACACAATGTATCTGTCAGTGAACACAATCCCAGGCGGTCGCCTCAATGGTCGACTGTGACAAAAAATGGTTTAAAACAAAGTTAGTCACGATTGTGTTGAAAGAAACTAAGTTTGACGAGTTTGAAGATTTTTATGCTCAAACTTTTATGTGTAATCATGTGATTTAACAGTTTGTTCTGTTTCAGTTGACTCCTCTGAGGACGATTCCCAAAATAGAAGGTAACGCAACCATTCAGTGAAATTACGCAACAACTATACAACAACTACATAATAAAACAACACAACTTCCTGTGTTGCCATAGCAATCATACTGTTCGGGGAACCAATCAGATGGGAGACCAACATGCAGCTGTTGATTGATGTGCTGCTGACCAATGGGAGTCCTGGCTGTGAGTACGACGCACACCTGTCGACTCAGCTGCCAGTTCTGGCCTGTAACATGGACCTGATGTGGATGGCCGAGGCCCCGTCTCCACGGTAAGCAACAAAACAAATCAATGATCGGTTTAGGTAACATGTCATGTGAAGGGCCTGTGGTCCACATGTCAGTTTTGACTCTTCCGTGTTGCTGTAGCTTTGGTCACGGGATGTTCCTGCTGTGTCTGGAGTCCATCTACAGGAAGTTGACAGGTCAGGAGCTGCAGTACCAGGCGCTGCTGGGAAAACCAAGTCTGCTCACGTACCAGTACGCTGAGCATCTGCTGAGGCTGCAGAACCACAACCAGCGGATAAACACTGTCTATGCCATCGGGTAACCAAACTGAGTGTAACACCGTAACCAAACTGCGTGTAACACCGTAACCAAACTGCGTGTAACACCGTAACCAAACTGAGTGTAACACCGTAACTAAACTGAGTGTAACACCGTAACCAAACTGAGTGTAACACCGTAACTAAACTGCGTGTAACACCTTAACTAAACTGCGTATAACACCGTAACTAAACTGCGAGTAACTAAACTGCGTGTAACACCGTAACCAAACTGCGTGTAACACCTTAACTAAACTGCGTATAACACCGTAACTAAACTGCGAGTAACTAAACTGCGTGTAACACCTTAACTAAACTGCGAGTAACACCGTAACCAAAATGCGTCTAACACCGTAACTAAACTGCGAGTAACTAAACTGCGTGTAACACCGTAACCAAACTGCGTGTAACACCGTAACCAAACTGAGTGTAACACCTTAACTAAACTGCGAGTAACACCGTAACCAAAATGCGTCTAACACCGTAACTAAACTGCGTCTAACACCTTAACTAAACTGCGAGTAACACCGTAACCAAAATGCGTCTAACACCGTAACTAAACTGCGAGTAACTAAACTGCGTGTAACACCGTAACCAAACTGCGTGTAACACCGTAACCAAACTGAGTGTAACACCGTAACTAAACTGCGTGTAACACCGTAACCAAACTGAGTGTAACACCGTAACTAAACTGCGTGTAACACCTTAACTAAACTGCGAGTAACACCTTAACTAAACTGCGTGTAACACCGTAACCAAACTGCGTGTAACACCGTAACCAAACTGAGTGTAACACCGTAACTAAACTGCGTGTAACACCGTAACCAAACTGAGTGTAACACCGTAACTAAACTGCGTGTAACACCTTAACTAAACTGCGAGTAACACCGTAACTAAACTGCGTGTAACACCTTAACTAAACTGCGAGTAACACCTTAACTAAACTGCGTGTAACACCGTAACCAAACTGCGTGTAACACCGTAACTAAACTGCGTGTAACACCGTAACTAAACTGAGTGTAACACCGTAACCAAACTGAGTGTAACACCGTAACTAAACTGCGTGTAACACCTTAACTAAACTGCGAGTAACACCTTAACTAAACTGCGTGTAACACCTTAACTAAACTGCGAGTAACTAAACTGCGTGTAACACCGTAACTAAACTGCGTGTAACACCGTAACTAAACTGCGTGTAACACCGTAACCAAACTGAGTGTAACACCGTAACTAAACTGAGTGTAACACCGTAACTAAACTGCGTGTAACACCGTAACCAAACTGAGTGTAACACCGTAACTAAACTGCGTGTAACACCTTAACTAAACTGCGAGTAACACCGTAACTAAACTGAGTGTAACACCGTAACTAAACTGCGTGTAACACCGTAACTAAACTGTGTGTAACACCGTAACCAAACTGAGTGTAACACCGTAACCAAACTGAGTGTAACACCGTAACTAAACTGCGTGTAACACCGTAACCAAACTGAGTGTAACACCGTAACCAAACTGAGTGTAACACCGTAACCAAACTGAGTGTAACACCGTAACTAAACTGAGTGTAACACCGTAACCAAACTGAGTGTAACACCGTAACTAAACTGAGTGTAACACCGTAACTAAACTGCGTGTAACACCGTAACCAAACTGAGTGTAACACCGTAACCAAACTGAGTGTAACACCGTAACTAAACTGCGAGTAACTAAACTGCGTGTAACACCGTAACTAAACTGCGTGTAACACCTTAACTAAACTGCGTGTAACACCGTAACTAAACTGCGTGTAACACCGTACTCAAACTGAGTGTAACACCGTAACTAAACTGCGTGTAACACCTTAACTAAACTGCGAGTAACACCTTAACTAAACTGCGTGTAACACCTTAACTAAACTGCGTGTAACACCGTAACCAAACTGAGTGTAACACCGTAACTAAACTGCGTGTAACACCGTAACCAAACTGAGTGTAACACCGTAACTAAACTGCGTGTAACACCTTAACTAAACTGCGAGTAACACCTTAACTAAACTGCGTGTAACACCGTACTCAAACTGAGTGTAACACCTTAACTAAACTGCGAGTAACACCTTAACTAAACTGCGTGTAACACCTTAACTAAACTGCGTGTAACACCGTAACTAAACTGCGTGTAACACCTTAACTAAACTGCGTGTAACACCTTAACTAAACTGCGTGTAACACCTTAACTAAACTGCTTGTAACACCGTAACTAAACTGCGTGTAACACCTTAACTAAACTGCGTGTAACACCGTAACTAAACTGCGTGTAACACCTTAACCAAACTGCATGTAACACTGTAACTAAACTGTGTGTAACACCGTAACTAAACTGCGTGTAACACTGTAACTAAACTGCGAGTAACACTGTAACTAAACTGCGAGTAACAACGTAACTAAACTGTGTGTAACACTGTAACTAAACTGTGTGTAACACCGTAACTAAACTGCGTGTAACACTGTAACTAAACTGCGAGTAACAACGTAACTAAACTGTGTGTAACACTGTAACTAAACTGCGTGTAACACCTTAACTAAACTGTGTAACACTGTAGCTAAACTGCGAGTAACACCTTAACTAAACTGCGTGTAACACCGTAACCAAAATGCGTCTAACACCTTAACTAAACTGTGTGTAACACCGTAACTAAACTGTGTTTAACACTGTAATCAAACTGCGTGTAACACCTTAACTAAACTGCGTGTAACACCGTAACTAAACTGCGAGTAACACCGTAACTAAACTGCGTGTAACACCGTAACCAAACTGCGTGTAACACCTTAACTAAACTGCGTGTAACACCGTAACTAAACTGCGAGTAACACCTTAACTAAACTGCGAGTAACACCTTAACTAAACTGCGAGTAACACCTTAACTAAACTGCGTGTAACACCTTAACTAAACTGTGTGTAACACCGTAACTAAACTGCGAGTAACACCTTAACTAAACTGTGTCTAACACCTTAACTAAACTGCGTGTAACACCGTAACTAAACTGTGTTTAACACTGTAATCAAACTGCGTGTAACACCTTAACTAAACTGCGTGTAACACCGTAACTAAACTGCGAGTAACACCTTAACTAAACTGTGTGTAACACCGTAACCAAACTGCGTGTAACACCTTAACTAAACTGCGTGTAACACCGTAACTAAACTGCGAGTAACACCGTAACTAAACTGTGTTTAACACTGTAATCAAACTGCGTGTAACACCTTAACTAAACTGCGTGTAACACCTTAACTAAACTGCGAGTAACTAAACTGCGTGTAACACCGTAACTAAACTGCGTGTAACACCGTAACTAAACTGCGTGTAACACCTTAACTAAACTGCGAGTAACACCGTAACTAAACTGTGTTTAACACCGTAATCAAACTGCGTGTAACACCTTAACTAAACTGCGTGTAACACCTTAACTAAACTGCGAGTAACTAAACTGCGTGTAACACCGTAACTAAACTGCGAGTAACACCGTAACTAAACTGCGTGTAACACGTAACTAAACTGCGTGTAACACCGTAACCAAACTGAGTGTAACACCGTAACTAAACTGCGTGTAACACCGTAACTAAACTGCGTGTAACACCGTAACTAAACTGCGAGTAACTAAACTGCGTGTAACACGTAACCAAACTGCGTGTAACACCGTAACTAAACTGCGAGTAACTAAACTGCGTGTAACACCGTAACCAAACTGCGTGTAACACCGTAACCAAACTGCGTGTAACACCTTAACTAAACTGCGAGTAACACCGTAACTAAACTGCGTGTAACACGTAACTAAACTGCGTGTAACACGTAACTAAACTGCGTTTAACACTGTAATCAAACTGAGTGTAACACTGTAACTAAACTGCGTGTAACACCTTAACTAAACTGCGAGTAACACCGTAACTAAACTGCGTGTAACACGTAACTAAACTGCGTGTAACACCGTAACTAAACTGCGTGTAACACCGTAACTAAACTGCGTGTAACACCGTAACTAAACTGTGTATAACACCGTAACTAAACTGCGAGTAACACCGTAACTAAACTGCACTGAACAATGACAAACTGCGTGTAACACTGTAACTAAACTGCGTGTAACACCGTAACTAAACTGCACTGAACAATGACAAACTGCGTGTAACACTGTAACTAAACTGCGAGTAACACTGTAACTAAACTGCGAGTAACACTGTAACTAAACTGCACTGAACAATGACAAACTGTGTGTAACACTTTCAGTTAACCAAACCACCATCCTCTTGTTGCTTAGTGACAACCTAATGACGGACATCTATGGTGCTAACCTGTATAACCGCTACCTGGCTCAGCAGCATGCTGCCATAACTACCAGCACCAAGTTTGTTGCCCAGGGAACAGGGAGTCAGGTGACGATGGCGGTTTCGGAGGAGGAGCTGGTGTCCACTGCTGCTCAGTGTCGCTCCCTATTGGTTCGTAGTGTCTCATCCTTTAATGGACCAGTCTGCAGGATTTAAAAGCTTCACTCCTCACAGCTGCTCTGCCTGTCTTCAGGTGTGCACAGGCGTCTATAACCCTCGCTCCCCGTTGCCTAGCAACCAGAGCAGCACCATCACCGAGACAGTGTTCCACGGTCACAGAGACCTGGTCCTGGAGCCAGACCTGGTGGAGCCAAGTCATGTGGTGGAAGATGTGGAGGCTGCAGTGGATCTGCTGCTGCAGGAGGAGGCTGCTGTTACACCTGACCTCTGACCCACCGACTCACTTCTGTTGTCCCATCAAGATCGATGCAGAGGACCTGAAGAGGTCTCACTCTGTCTGTTTATCAGGATACTGTAGACAGTTCACATCCACATCTGGTCCATGGAGCAGAGTCTGAACTCTGAACTCACACGAGTTCTTTAACCACTTTGATAGATTAACAGCTGTTCTGATGATGTGACTCTTGTAAAATTAGTGTGTGTGTGTGTCATTTTATTTTATTAATGAACATTTGAACAACTTTTTATTTTACTGACCAATTTAATAAAAAAATATTCTTTAATATTTTAGATGATATATGTTCAAACTGAATAAACAAAGAAAATCGTATCGAATTTTTTTTATTTGAATCTTTTTTGGTGTATTTTGTTTTTTAATGACAAAACCCTCAACCTGAATTATTTCATAAACATGTTCCTCATAAAAAAAAACAATTCTCACACATGATCTCTTGAAAATGTTCAAAAAACAGTGTGTGTACATGTTGTGTAGTTGGTGTTTGTGAAGCAGCAGCAGCAGGTTGTTTCTGGACATGTTGTGTAGTTGGTGTTTGTGAAGCAGCAGCAGGTTGTTTCTGGACATGTTGTGTAGTTGGTGTCTGTGAAGCAGCAGCAGCAGGTTGTTTCTGGACATGTTGTGTAGTTGGTGTTTGTGAGGCAGCAGCAGCAGGTTGTTTCTGGACATGTTGTGTAGTTAGTGTCTGTGAAGCAGCAGCAGCAGGTTGTCAGGTCGACTCGTTCAAACAGGAACATGTGGGAACATCCAGGCGAGGGGCGGAGCCTGTAGAGCAGCAGGGGCGGAGCCTGTAGAGCATCAGGGGCGGAGCCTGTAGAGCAGCAGGAGGCCGGACA
The DNA here is from genome assembly GCF_009819705.1 of Hippoglossus hippoglossus. NCBI lineage: Eukaryota > Metazoa > Chordata > Actinopteri > Pleuronectiformes > Pleuronectidae > Hippoglossus > Hippoglossus hippoglossus. The sequence goes on from NC_047155.1 coordinate 464,637, forward strand.
TGACGTATAAACTCTGCTGTGGAAAGATCAGTGTTGTTGTTTACAGCTCATCCACACCGGCCCTTATGATAATAACTATTTGTATAGCACTGATCTAAACAAGGTTACAACGTGCTTCACAAGATCCATGGCAACAATTAATGAATACAAATAAATGTTATTCAGTTCAGTTAAATTATAAGCACCAGATCATAACATGTTAATTGAAACTTAATTTATAGAGAAACCAACAGTTCCCACAATGAGCAGCTTTGACGACAGAGAGAAAACCCTTTAAACTGGAAGAGAGAACCAAAGTCGGTGTGGAGACCTCTGCCTCGACCGGGTGGAGAGAGAAGCCGCAGATCAGAGGACTTTAGATTAAAACATGGTGTTTCCAGTCGAATATGAATGTCACCACAGGAGGAGTCCGGAGGCAGGTTATGTTTTATTACGTCTGAATCTGTCACCAGTTACTTCAGTTGTTTTGGATTCTGCTCTCACGCTGTTTAATCCTGAGACTCCCGAGATCCCCCCCCCCCTCGTAGTGCTTAGGAGATGATGAAGTTTATTTTAAAGTGAACTTTCCCTTTAACCGTTGACCTGCCCAACATGGCGGCGACAACAGGACACTTCACAACAGGAAGCAGAGAACCAGCCGCGCATGCGCACTAGC
>NC_047155.1:470291-552791 GCF_009819705.1 Hippoglossus hippoglossus
GCTGGATGGTCTAAGTGTTGGTCTCTCTCTCTGACCTGTCTCTCTCTCTCTGACCTGTCTGTCTCTCAGATGAGCTGGTCCAGTCTTGATGGTCTAAGTGTTGGTCTCTCTCTCTGACCTGTCTCTCTCTCTCTGACCTGTCTGTCTCTCAGATGAGCTGGTCCAGGCTGGATGGTCTAAGTGTTGGTCTCTCTCTCTGACCTGTCTCTCTCTCTCTGACCTGTCTGTCTCTCAGATGAGCTGGTCCAGTCTTGATGGTCTAAGTGTTGGTCTCTCTCTCTGACCTGTCTCTCTCTCTCTGACCTGTCTGTCTCTCAGATGAGCTGGTCCAGGCTGGATGGTCTAAGTGTTGGTCTCTCTCTCTGACCTGTCTCTCTCTCTCTGACCTGTCTGTCTCTCAGATGAGCTGGTCCAGGCTGGATGGTCTAAGTGTTGGTCTCTCTCTCTGACCTGTCTCTCTCTCTCTGACCTGTCTGTCTCTCAGATGAGCTGGTCCAGGCTGGATGGTCTAAGTGTTGGTCTCTCTCTCTGACCTGTCTCTCTCTCTCTGACCTGTCTGTCTCTCAGATGAGCTGGTCCAGGCTGGATGGTCCAAGTGTTGGTCTCGGAGGGAGAACCGACCATATTATTTTAACAGGTTCACCAATCAGAGCCTGTGGGAGGTGCCGGTGCTCGGTCAGCATGACGTCATTGTGAGTAAAGTTTGCTTGTCATCTGACATCATTTCCTGTTTACACACAGTAATCATTGGATTCTCTAGATTATATTTTATATATGAACTGACCATAGTATATACCTGTTTGTCTGCAGTCCGATCCTTTAGGTCTGAATGCGGCTCCAGCAGAAGGTGGGGACAGTAACCATGGTAATGGTCAGAGGAAGAGGAGGAGCTCTGAGGAGCAGGGGGCGGGGCCCAACAGCCTTAAACGAGCTAAGGTAAGAACAGCCCATCTGAGTGCTCACTAAAGGGGATTCAGATTCCTCTGAGGTGGAGGACAACTAGTCGCCGTCTGTTACTTCACTGTGACGTTAGCATGAGCTTCCTCAAACAGTTCACAGCTGAATTTGTACAAGCGACAGGAGGTGATTTGTTCTTGTGGTCTGAACTGTCGCCCTGTAAATGGGTCACAGTGTGCAGTGGATTATGGGAAACTGTGTCGTCTGTTTCCAGGTGGAGCCCACCACGCCCATCTCTCCCAGCACCCCCGGGCTCAAACCCTGGAGCTCTGCCCCTGAGGACAAACAGGCCCAATCAGCTACACCCGCAACTCTAAGTCTTGCCCCCGCCCCCTACAGACCAGCTGTGTGAGTGCTGAAGCCGCACCTTTCTTTTTGCATCTCTTGACATCCTGTGGATTTACTTTAACATTGTTGTCGTCTTCAGGATCTACTGGGATCTGGACATCCAAACCAACGCTGTGATCAGAGAGCACCCCTCCGCCAATCACCTGCCCCCTCATCCTGAAATCGAGCTGCAGCGAGCTCAGCTCGTCACGAAGCTGAGACAACACTACCACGAGCTGTGTCACCAGAGAGAAGGTAGAGAGAAACTGACCGTCTGGCACAGAGTCAGTGAAACACTGTAAGGCTGTTTAAATAGTGTCTGGTCAGTTTGTGTTCCACATGTGAAGCAGCAGCAGGAGATTATACGGGTCAGCCTCGTTCACAACAACAGGAACATGTCCGGATTAACTGACTCGCATTCAGAACAGTTCAGTCTGAAATCAGCTTTAGTTTAACATGAACAGCGAGATCAGCTGAGGTTGAGTAGCCCTCCATACAGCTGATTCAAGAGTTAAACATCTGTCTGTCTCACTCTCTCTCTCCCGCTGTCTGTTCAGGTATTGATCCTCCTCGCGAGTCGTTTAATCGTTGGTTACTGGAGAGGAAAACGATTGACAAAGGTCATGACCCTTTACTGCCGAGTGACTGTGACCCCATCATCTCCCCGTCCATGTTCAGAGAGGTCATGAACGACATCCCCATCAGGTACCTGCCTGCCTGCCTGTCTATCTGTTTTTCTCACCACCTGTCTCACCTCCTGCCTGTCTCACTTTTCAGGTTGTCTCGTATTAAGTACAAAGAAGAAGCTCGCAAGCTGCTGTTCAAATACGCTGAGGCTGCCAAGAAGATGATCGACTCTAGGTAGGTCACAATATGAGGTCATCAACTGAAAGGTGGGTTGGTGTTGAGGGAGCTGTGACTTGTGACCTCTGACCTGTCCAGGAATGCGAGTCCAGAGAGCAGGAAGGTGGTGAAGTGGAACGCTGAAGACACCATGAGCTGGCTGCGTCGAGATCACTCCGCCAGCAAAGAGGACTACATGGTAACAGTTGACCTTGGCTGTTTTCACTGCCGGCTGACCTTTGAACTCCTTTGAATTTACTCTGTAAACCTTTATCAAGATGTTTCATAAGAGCAGCCCGGGTCAAAGTTGAATATTTTTTAGCTGATAACTGTGTGTGTGTGTGTGTGTGTGTGTGTGTGTGTGTGTGTGTGTGTGTGTGTGTGTGTGTGTGTGTGTGTGTGTGTGTGTGTGTGTGTGTGTGTGTAGGATCGTCTGGAACACCTGAGGCAGCAGTGTGGTCCTCACGTTACCGCCGTCGCCAAAGACTCCGTCGAAGGAATTTGCTCTAAGATCTATCAGCTGTCTGCAGAGTACAGCCGCCGCCTGAGACACACACACCTGAGTCTGCTGCAGGAGCCACCTACAGGTACACACACAAACACACACACACACAGTTAGGTCTTGTGCTGTGTTACTTATACATGTGTGTTGGTTTGTGTGTTTTTAGAGGCGTGTGCGTCCCCTCAGCAGTCGCGGCTTGTCTACTGTTACCCTGTGCGTCTGGCAATCGCCTCGCCGCCGCTCCCCCGGGTGGAACTGCACTTTGAAAACGACGTGGCGTGTTTGCGTTTCAGGGGAGAGATGGTCAAGGTCAACAGAGGTCACTTCAGCAAACTGGTCAGTGCCACTGCTATTACCATGACTTCCTGCAAATGTTTAACATTAAAAGTCCTCCAGGAAGTTTTAATGTGAAACATGTGAAGTCAATTTCACTGTTCACCAGCAGAGGGCGACACTAACCTGGAAACATCTGTCTCTCTGGCTCTGTGGTTACCATGGTTACAGGAGCTGTTGTACAGGTACAGCTGTATTGACGATCCTCGCTTTGAGAAGTTTCTGTCCAGAGTCTGGTGCCTCCTGAAGAGATACCAGGTCAGCTGACTCTCTGTCAACCAATCAGCTTCGAGTTTCTGCCAGCTGACAGCGGGTGTCGGAGCTCAGTGGTTAACTAGGTGTGTTTGTGTGTCCAGGAGATGTTTGGCAGCGGTGCTAATGAGGGGACAGGCCTGCAGGGGGCACTGCCGGTGGCAGTGTTTGAAGCCTTGAACCGACAGTTTGGTGTTTCCTTCGAGTGCTTCGCCTCTCCGCTCAACTGCTACTTCAAACAGTTCTCCTCGGCTTTCCCCGATATTGACGGCTTCTTTGGATCTAGAGGGTGAGACGGAAATCTGTGAGCTGTGGGACTGCGGCGGGCGGTTTGTCGACACCGTGTGAGTAACTGAGTGTGTGTTTTCAGGCCCTTCCTGTCCTTCTCTCCAGTCAGTGGCTCGTTTGAAGCCAACCCTCCGTTCTGTGAAGAGATGATGGATGCAATGGTGACACACTTCGAGGTCAGTGTAGCATCCTGGTCTGTAGTGGTCTGTACTGGTCCTGAATGTGCTGCTGACTGATGGTCTGTCTCCGTCAGGACCTTCTGGATCAGTCCTCGGAGCCTCTGTCCTTCATCGTCTTTGTTCCTGAGTGGCGTGACCCCGTGACCCCGGCTCTGACTCGCATGGAGGGAAGTCGATTCCTCCGTCATCAGCTGAGTGTCCCCGCCTACGAGCATGAGTATCGATCTGGGAGTCAGCACATCTGCAATAGGTACTAATACTACACTATGTGTACTAATACTGTACTAATACTACACTGATACAACACTGTGTACTGATACTAGACGGTGTGCACTGATACTACACTTTGTGTACAAAGTCTACACTGTGTACAAAGTCTACACTGTGTACAAAGTCTACACTGGAACTACACTGTGTGTACTAAGTTTACACTGATACTACACTTTGTGTACTAAGTTTACACTGATACTACACTTTGTGTACTAAGTTTACACTGATACTACACTTTGTGTACTAAGTTTACACTGATACTACACATGTGTACTAAGTTAACACTGATACTACACTGTGTACTTAGTCTACACTGATACTACACTGTGTATACTAAGTCTACACTGATACTACACTGTGTACTTAGTCTACACTGATACTACACTGTGTGTACTAAGTCTACACTGATACTACACTGTGTACTTAGTCTACACTGATACTACCCTGTGTGTACTAAGTTAACACTGATACTACACATGTGTACTAAGTTAACACTGATACTACACTGTGTGTACTAAGTTAACACTGATACTACACTGTGTGTACTAAGTCTACACTGATACTACACTGTGTACTAAGTCTACACTGATACTACACTGTGTACTTAGTCTACACTGATACTACACTGTGTGTACTAAGTCTACACTGATACTACACTGTGTACTTAGTCTACACTGATACTACCCTGTGTGTACTAAGTTAACACTGATAATACACTGTGTACAAAGTCTACACTGGAACTACACTGTGTACTAAGTCTACACTGATACTACACTGTGTGTACTAAGTTTACACTGATACTACACTTTGTGTACTAAGTTTACACTGATACTACACTGTGTGTACTAAGTTAACACTGATACTACACTGTGTACTAAGTCTACACTGATACTACACTGTGTATACTAAGTTTACACTGATACTACACTGTGTGTACTAAGTTAACACTGATACTACACTGTGTGTACTAAGTCTACACTGATACTACACTGTGTGTACTAAGTTAACACTGATACTACACTGTGTGTACTAAGTCTACACTGATACTACACGGTTTTGTAAATACTACACAGTACTACATTAATACTCCACTCCTTGTGTTGTTAGGGAGGAGATGTCGTACAGGGCGGTCCACGGTACAGCGGTTCTCTTCCTTCAGAATAACGCAGGTTTTGTGAAGTGGGCTCCAACTCCGGAGCGTCTGGCAGAGCTGACGAAGGCGTACCGCCCCTCCTCCGCTCGCCCCTCCTCCCTGTCTTCTCCAGGCCCTGCCAACGTTGCTCCAGGAGACAAAGACTCCACCCCCAAGGCCTCTGATAGGACGCAGAGCAGTGTGATGTCACCAGGGAGCCATGACAACAACAACAACAACAACAACGACAACAGTAGCAGCAGTAGCAGCAGTAGTCCTCAGGACAAGATGGCTGCCGTGTAGAGGGGCGGGGCTTGTAGTGTAGTCCTGGCCCCTCCCCTTGTTGTCTGTTCAGATTGTCCCTCACCAGCACCTGTAGCTCACCCTCAGCTTCTCTCAACATACCCATCATGCAGTTCTGTGGCGGCTGCCAGCCGGGGGCAAAGAGCCACGCTGATACCTTAACCTTTAATTGTACCGTCGACTCACCATCATCCCTGTGGTCTGTTTCATCCCTGTCCACTCCAGCTGTTCTGATTGGTCGAGGCTGATATCACAGAATCTGGAGCTTTGGGTTCAAGTCGGGACATGGTGCCGTAGGAAGGCAACCAATGAGAGCAGAGTTAAATTAGTGAGCAGCGACGTGTTTGAGCTCCAGCAGAAAAACCTCTTCATTCACCTGTGATGTCATCTGTGTTGTCACTTCTCCTCTGGGCCAGAGGACTTCTCATTGGTCCCCTCACCGACTGGGCTTGGTGATTGGTTGACAAGGCAGCTATCGTTTCTATTGGACAGAATCCAGCAGCGACCCGCTTCAGGCCCTGCCTCCTCATGATCTTCTGGCCAATCAGTGCCAGGGCGCATTGTGGGAGACTGAGTATTCAGCCGGCAGGAGCATCCAGAGTGAGGTCATATTAACTGGTGGAAGGAGGCGGAGTCAGAACTGGGATTCGGACTGGTCGGTGAGGGCGCTGAGAGAAGGACGCTACCTTCCTGCCTCGTCAGAGGTCCCATCACTTCCTGAGGGAGTGTGGGACAGCTCCTCTGATTGGCCGATGGGCGGTCCGATCAGACGTCTGTCACCGTGTAGATACTGTACAGTGAAACTGTTTATGTTCTTTTCCTTGTCTGTTTTTTTTAATTTAATTTAAGGTTTTTTAAAGAGATTAACTGTTTCCTGTTTGACAAAGTTCTGAACCAAAGTGAAGAAGAAGAAAATGTTTGTGTGTAAAAGAAAACGTGTTTGAGCGACGGCAACGCTGAACAGTGGGAAACGTGACGCCGACGTCAAACAGGAAATGCTTCCGCATATTTTTATATACTTCTTTTTGTCCTTGGTGCATGAATCTTTGGACTCTGAATGACGCTTGTGATCCTGAATGTTTCCTCCCAGTCTCTGACTGAGCGGTCCTTTGAGCTAAGCTGACTGATAAGCTAGGCTAACGCTGGACTGTGAACATCATAATGATGAAAACAAACTGGAGACATTTTCTTGTAACTAATGAATTAATTGGATCACAATATTAACGCTCTTGTAATTTTGAGATAAAATCCTGTGACGACCTTTGACACGTGTGATGTTTCTCTTCATTTTCTGATTTTCTTAATGTTTAATAAAATAGTTTTGTTTTATGACAAAAACAATTGATTTGATTTAATTCAAGTTTTCACATGATAAAACATTTAAGATGTTTGTCACATGTTAAAATAAGATTATATTTTTTCATTAAAACTCAAATTGAATTAAACGTTGTCTCCCGTGAGAGTTACATATTTTCAGGTGATTCAAACTAAAGATTCTGATGATTACTTTCCTGACTGATGAATAATTGTTCTCCAGTTTGTTTGTCTTTAGTTAACGTGTTTGTGGTTCTCTGATGACGTGAGGATGGAGACTGGACTTGTGTAAATAAAGTCTGTCCCTCGTCCTCCTTAGACTGAAATATAGAAATATATATTCAACCAGAGATGCAGACCGGGTGTTTTTACTACAGTACACGTTCTCACGAGAACCCAGATGACTGACGATAACACTAGTGTCAGAATTTAAACTGAATCAGTGACGTTTAACATTTAAACATCACTTTTCATCACAATATCACAGCTTCGTATTTATACTTTTCAGAGAACTCGTCACTTCCGTGTATCAACCCAATAAACAAATCCTGACATTTCAAAATAAAGCTTGTTTTTAGATCGGTGTAGGTGGGGCTTTTACTTTGAAATGACACCGGATGCGCTGCAGAAGCTGTAGCTTCACAGCGGAAGTGAACGTTATTTCCTGGATCAGACGTTGATCAGCGGATCATTGATTATCGATCATCTGTCACTCAGCTCTGTGCTAACAGAGTTAGCTTTAGCTGTGGTTAGCTCACACTAGCAGAGTTAGCTCAGTTAGACCCGGATCACAAACCTTCCTCCATGGGAGCCCACCGCAGCGAGGGAGGCCGGGACTGGCTGCAGCAGGACGGACAGGAGCAGCTGGAGCAGACCCCGGTGAGAGCTGCCGGGGGTTAGCGGGTTAGCGGGTTAGCTTAGCGCAATGCTAACCCTTTTGATTCAGTTGTTTGAACTTTTAACAAACTCGTGATCTGCTCAGGTTTCACTGCAGCTACAAGCTAAGCTTAGCTAAAAGAAACCACTAGCTAAATGTCGCGATAGTTCAGCGTCACCGAGAAACATCATGTTAACTGGTCACCATGTTTACTGGTCACTAGGTTAACTGGTCATCATGTTAACTGGTCACCATGTTAACTGGTGATCATCTTAACTGGTCATCATGTTAACTGGTCACTAGGTTAACTGGTCACTAGGTTAACTGGTCATCATGTTAACTGGTCATCATGTTAACTGGTCATCATGTTAACTGGTCATCATGTTAACTGGTCACCATGTTAACTGGTGATCATCTTAACTGGTCATCATGTTAACTGGTCATCATGTTAACTGGTCACCATGTTAACTGGTCACCATGTTAACTGGTCATCATGTTAACTGGTGATCATCTTAACTGGTCACCATTTTAACTGGTCATGTTAACTGGTCACCATGTTAACTGGTGATCATCTTAACTGGTCATCATGTTAACTGGTCATCATCTTAACTGGTCATCATGTTAACTGGTCATCATCTTAACTGGTCATCATGTTAACTGGTCACCATGTTAACTGGTCACCATGTTAACTGGTCACCATGTTTACTGGTCACTAGGTTAAATGGTCATCATCTTAACTGGTCACCATTTTAACTGGTCATGTTAACTAGTCATCATGTTAACTGGTCACCATCTTAACTGGTCACCATGTTAACTGGTCACCATGTTAACTGGTCATCATCTTAACTGGTCATCATGTTAACTGGTCATCATGTTAACTGGTGATCATCTTAACTGGTCATCATGTTAACTGGTCACCATGTTAACTGGTCACCATCTTAACTGGTCACCATGTTAACTGGTCATCATGTTAACTGGTCACCATGTTAACTGGTGATCATCTTAACTGGTCATCATGTTAACTGGTCACCATGTTAACTGGTCACCATCTTAACTGGTCATCATCTTAACTGGTCACCATGTTAACTGGTCACCATGTTAACTGGTCATCATCTTAACTGGTCACCATGTTAACTGGTGATCATCTTAACTGGTCATCATGTTAACTGGTCATCATGTTAACTGGTCACCATCTTAACTGGTCACCATGTTAACTGGTCACCATGTTAACTGGTCATCATCTTAACTGGTCACCATGTTAACTGGTGATCATCTTAACTGGTCATCATGTTAACTGGTCACCATGTTAACTGGTCACCATCTTAACTGGTCACCATGTTAACTGGTCACCATGTTAACTGGTCATCATCTTAACTGGTCATCATGTTAACTGGTCACCATGTTAACTGGTGATCATCTTAACTGGTCATCATGTTAACTGGTCATCATCTTAACTGGTCACCATGTTAACTGGTCACCATGTTAACTGGTGATCATCTTAACTGGTCATCATCTTAACTGGTCATCATCTTAACTGGTCATCATCTTAACTAGTCATGTTAACTGGTCATCATCTTAACTGGTCATCATGTTAACTGGTCATCATCTTAACTGGTCATCATCTTAACTAGTCATGTTAACTGGTCATCATCTTAACTGGTCACCATGTTAAAAGGTCATCATCTTAACTGGTCACCATGTTAACTGGTCATCATCTTAACTGGTCATCATCTTAACTGGTCACCATCTTAACTGGTCACCATGTTAACTGGTCACCATGTTAAAAGGTCATCATCTTAACTGGTCATGTTAACTGGTCATCATCTTAACTGGTCACCATGTTAACTGGTCACCATGTTAACTGGTCATCATGTTAACTGGTCACCATCTTAACTGGTCACCATGTTAACTGGTCACCATGTTAACTGGTCATCATGTTAACTGGTCATCATGTTCGGGTTACGGTAACTGTTATGTTCTCTTTATTTTCAGAAACCGTGGAACGTGATGATCAAACACAGACAGATTCACAGACGAGGACGACGCTCGCACATGACTGTCAGGTCAGTACTGGTTTATAATGGTTAATAGTATATTATACTTTACATAACACCAGAGATAAACCTAGTGTGTGTGTGTGTGTGTGTGTGTGTAGCTACACAGATCCTCAGGTGTCCATGGACCTGTTGAGGGCGGTGCTTCAGCCCAGCTTCAATGATGACATCATGGCTGTGTTCAGGAAGTACCAGAAGGTCAGAGGTCAAAATAATTCAATGTGTTTTTCTCCGTGACATGTGACACCTGAGCAGGTGTGAACTGCTATAACTTATCATTACAATATATAAATACAGCTGTTATAACTTATTATCACAATACATAAATACATCACAATGTTGTATTGCTTTTAATGTGTTTGTGTATATTTTTACGTGTTTGTGTTTCAGTTCTTTGAGAAAGCTGCTCAGAACGTGAAGGTGAATGTAGGTGATGACGTTCAGACTGATCAGCTGATCAAAGAGGCCTGCAGGAACGTTCTAGAACATGTAAGCTAATTTACTGTCATCTGACCCTGAAGGTCATGTGACCAACTGTACTCACCTGTCTCTCTCTGTGGTTACCATGGTTTCCTCTGATGACATCACCAGGCCAAACAGCTCTTTCCAGAGGGGGAGGTGAAGAAAGTTCGGTCAGAGATCGCAATCAAGGTAGGAGCCTTCAAACTGACCAATCAGATCATTAGCCACAGTAACAACCTGATTCTTCTTCTCGTTTTGATTCTTGACAGAGAACCAGACCTGCTGACGACGACTGCAGTCAAAGAGGAAGTCCCCTGCTCAAGAAGGTAGTGTGACCTCTGACCTCTGACTGTTCGCTCAGACTCTAAACACTGATGTGCTCAGGTGTATGAGGTACAGTCGGACAGGTGTGAGACAGTTGTGTGATGTACAGTCGGACAGGTGTGAGACAGTTGTATGAGATACAGGTGTGAGACAGTTGTATGAGATACTATGGGACAGGTGTGAGACAGTTGTATGAGATACAGGTGTGAGACAGTTGTATGAGATACTGTGGGACAGGTGTGAGACAGTTGTATGAGATACAGGTGTGAGACAGTTGTATGAGATACTATGGGACAGGTGTGAGACAGTTGTATGAGATACTGTGGGACAGGTGTGAGACAGTTGTATGAGATACTGGTGTGAGACAGTTGTATGAGATACAGGTGGACAGGTGTGAGACAGTTGTATGAGATACAGGTGTGAGACAGTTGTATGAGATACAGGTGGACAGGTGTGAGACAGTTGTATGAGATACAGGTGTGAGACAGTTGTATGAGATACTGTGGGACAGGTGTGAGACAGTTGTGAGATACTGTCGGACAGGTGTGAGACAGGTGAAGGAATCGATTGCGTGAGTAACTGATTATTTTGTGTCCTCAGAGAAAAACCCGTCCCAGTGCCGCGCTCGTCTCGTCTGATCGACCTCTGACCTTCACCTCTCAGTGAGTACCTGACAGTGACATCATCAGTGTCCAGGTAGATCATCTCACCTGACGACCTTTGACCTTTTGTCCTCAGAGCGAAGCCGAAGCCTGATTCCATCAAGAGAGAAGGACCGAAGGTGAGATCACACCTGACATCAGCTCTGAAGATACACATGGTCGACAGCCCTCTGGTGGCTGGCTGCAGTATAGGTCATAAACCCCGGCATTCTCCAGGTTAGCAGATGGGACCTGGACCAAACTCTATCACATCGTTGTGTAATGATCCAGTGTCTTTGTATTTCAGTGGGATCCGTCCAGACTCAATGATAGCAGCACGTTTGTTCTTGGCTCCAGAGCAAACAAGTGAGTCTACAACATGTCCAGTACATGCTATTTACATGTTTGTATGTGAGGGTCAGTCCAGACACCAGGTGGTGCTGTTGATCACCTCTGTCCTCTTTTAATGTTTCCTCTGACCTCAGTGGGTGTGGATGTGTGATTGTATATGCTGTATCTGTCTTTTCAAATTAAAAGTGCTCTGTGTTGTGGTATTGGGAAGTTGAGCTTCCTGTTGACAATCAGCTGATGATTGAGAGAGATAAACTGTTAATTAGAAATTCTTCTGCTATCATAAAAGAGTTACTGAAGGTTTCTAATGTCTGTTGTTTATAAAATAATAAACATGTCGTAAAAAAAGTTTTATCAGCTGATCAAGAGGTGAAAGGTCACCTGACACTGATGTCACTGTGCAGGGCGCTGGGGATGGGCGGGACCAGAGGACGAATCTACATCAAACACTCCGACCTGTTCAAGGTAACAAACGCACACTCACCTCCAGCGTTGATGGTACATCTCCAAAAATCTAAGCTGAGCAGAGAATCCTGAACTGTGTGTGTGTGTGTGTGTGTGTGTCAGTTTGCTGCAGATGCACAGGATAAGCAGTGGTTGGCAGAGCGACATCACATGAGAGCGACAGGAGGAAAGATGGTGAGAAAATCTTCAGGTCAGAGTCGGTTCAGGATTAGTTTTATTAAATCTCCTCCTCCGGACGTGGAGGTGCTAACGGACTTAGCCACACGATGTGTCCGAGGGTCCATGAACGCACCTCGTAGGAGACATCAGAGACATTGAGTCTAAACACTTTGTGTAAATGACGTCATTCCCAGTTGAATATGAAAGTGGGGGCGTGTGGTCACTTGATGACGTCACAGCAGCAGGATGGAGGCAGGTTATGTTTTATTACGTCTGAAGAATCAGTCACTAGTTACTCCCCCCCCCCCCCATCAGAGTGCTGAGGAGAGAATGAGGGAGGTTTCATTTTTCAGTGAACTATCCCTTTAAGTGATTGTCTCACTCTGTTAATAAAGATGGATGACAAAACAGCTCGCAAATCATCTTGATCGCCCCCAAGTGGCTGTCTGCAGTTACTTCATAAACCCTCCTCCATGTTAGCAGATGGGACATGAACCAAACTAAAGAATCAAAGTAGACATTAAATAAATGTTTGTAAAGATGTTTCTGTCATTTCAGGTCGTTATCTCACTGATGTTTGTTAAAGTGTTTCTGGTTAGTTAGGATTTTATCAGTTATTTGATGATATAAAAACAGGCTGAGACATCATGATTGACAGCTGACACTGACTCAGGGTTGATGAGAGTGTATGGGCGGGACCTGGATACCATGGCCCCTCCTCCTGCAGAGGGGTAGATGACGTTACTTTACTAATACACAGTCCTGCTGTCCTCACATCGGCTCATTCGGACACGATGCAGTTTTTACTCGGGGGCTGACGTGAGAAACTCTTGACAAAGTCTGATGCCTCTCACTCGAAAATACGGCCTCAATGCAGAGTTCAATGCAGGTCTGAAAGCAGCTTTAGTTTCCACCTGTACGACTGCACCTGAAGGCACCACTGCTGTTTGTGTTCAGGCCTACCTGCTGATCGAAGAAGACATCCAGGATCTGTCCCGCAGCGACGAGTACAAGTGAGTCTGTCTCCATGGTAACCAGCTCTACAGGTTTGCCCCCACCCGTTGTTACCACGGTAACTGTGTGTGTGTGTGCGTAGGGACTGTCCTGACGTCAGGATGGACGAGATGAAGCCGTTCTCAGTTCCTTCGTGGATGATTGACAAGATGAAGAGAGCCATGGAGGCTCAGAGAGATGCTGACCTCTGACCTCCACCCCATTAGAGAGCAATCATGTGATTCACATTCTCTGCCCTGATTGGCTCCTTCTATCCTTTCATTTATACTGTTTTTTAACAAAAATTAATAAAACTTTCTGACCAGAAGACGTGTTTTTCATTACATTACATTTAGTGCTGCTAAAGTGCTTTGTGTCCTGATGTCCATGTGGAGCTGGTTCCACCGTTTAGGAGCCAGGACAGGAAACAGTCGTGATGTTGAGTGACAGCTGCCCCTCACAGTGAGGGAGCAGCTGATTGGTCGATGCAGAGCGGAGTGGACGGGCTGGGGTGTGAGGTTTGACCATGTCCTGGATGTAGACTGGACCGATCCGTTCACAGCACGGTACCAAGTACTAGTGTTTTGAAACGGATGCAGCCACTGGTAACCAGTGAAGGGAGCGGAGTGAACTCAGGTTAAAGACCAGTGGAGCTGCTGGTTTCTGGATGAGCTGCAGAGGTCGGGTGGCAGCAGCAGGTAGACCTGCCAGGAGGGGGGGGCAGTAGTCTATAGGCCTGAGATGACCAGAACCTGAGAAGGGGACATATTCTCCTGATGTTGTGCAGCATGTATCTACAGGAACGTGTATCTAATCATGATCCAGAACTGATTCCTGAAGAATCTACTAATGTTTAAATCTAAAATCATCTCAACTGAGCAGAAGGTTGAGTCTCATTCACAAGGTTGTGACATCACAGACTTTATTTATAAAAATAAACATAGGCAGGTAGTGGCATTGTGGGGGGGCGGCATCACTCAATCCCTTCCTGCTTATCTTTGATGGCGACTCTGAAGCGTTCCTCCAGAAGAGACAGCTCGCTGATCAGATCTGTGATGGCGTTTGTAAACGCTTCCTGTCAAAACAACGAAAATCATTTCCTGTTAATAAAACACCTCGACCTATCAAAGTGTGTGTGTGTGTTACCTGTGGACTGTCGTCAGGTGTGTGTGTGTGTTACCTGTGGACTGTCGTCAGGTGTGTGTGTGTGTTACCTGTGGACTGTCGTCAGGTGTGTGTGTGTGTGTGTGTGTGTGTTACCTGTGGACTGTCGTCAGGTGTGTGTGTGTGTTACCTGTGGACTGTAGTCAGGTGTGTGTGTGTGTGTTACCTGTGGACTGTAGTCAGGTGTGTGTGTGTGTGTGTTACCTGTGGACTGTAGTCAGGTGTGTGTGTGTTACCTGTGGACTGTAGTCAGGTGTGTGTGTGTGTGTGTGTGTTACCTGTGGACTGTCGTCAGGTGTGTGTGTTACCTGTGGACTGTAGTCAGGTGTGTGTGTGTGTGTGTGTGTTACCTGTGGACTGTAGTCAAGTGTGTGTGTGTGTTACCTGTGGACTGTAGTCAGGTGTGTGTGTTACCTGTGGACTGTAGTCAGGTGTGTGTGTGTGTTACCTGTGGACTGTAGTCAGGTGTGTGTGTTACCTGTGGACTGTAGTCAGGTGTGTGTGTGTGTTACCTGTGGACTGTAGTCAGGTGTGTGTGTTACCTGTGGACTGTAGTCAGGTGTGTGTGTGTTACCTGTGGACTGTAGTCAGGTGTGTGTGTGTGTGTTACCTGTGGACTGTAGTCAGGTGTGTGTGTGTGTGTGTGTGTGTTACCTGTGGACTGTAGTCAGGTGTGTGTGTTACCTGTGGACTGTAGTCAGGTGTATGTGTGTGTGTTACCTGTGGACTGTAGTCAGGTGTGTGTGTGTGTGTGTAGGTGTGTGTGTGTGTGTGTGTGTGTGTGTTACCTGTGGACTGTAGTCAGGTGTGTGTGTGTGTTACCTGTGGACTGTAGTCAGGTGTGTGTGTGTGTTACCTGTGGACTGTAGTCAGGTGTGGTCTGGACTCTGATGACGATCTTGTGTTCTAGAGGATGAGGAACCTTATAACCAGCGAACAGAACCTGAGGATCCTTCAACAGCTGACTGGAAAACAAACAAACCAACATGAGCAGGTTTGTATCCAATGTATAAAAAGAGCTTTACATCAAATCTGATGTTTCATTATAAAAATAGTTTTAGAGCACTTCCTGTCAGGACTCAATTAGAACCTTTCACAATAAAAGGTGAAAACTAGTACTGAGCCCTCTCTCAGGCATCCTGTTAGCATGTGTGTAGCATCTGATTAGCTGTGACTGTAGCCTCCTGTTAGCATTGTGTGTAGCCTCTGTTAGCTGTGACTGTAGCATCCTGTTAGCATATGTGTAGCATCTGATTAGCTGTGACTGTAGCCTCCTGTTAGCATCGTGTGTAGCCTCTCATTAGCTGTGACTGTAGCCTCCTGTTAGCATGGTGTGTAGCCTCTCATTAGCTGTGACTGTAGCATCCTGTTAGCATGGTGTGTAGCCTCTCATTAGCTGTGACTGTAGCCTCCTGTTAGCATGGTGTGTAGCCTCTGTTAGCTGTGTGTGTAGCCTCCTGTTAGCATGGTGTGTAGCCTCTCATTAGCTATGACTGTAGCCTCCTGTTAGCATGGTGTGTAGCCTCTGTTAGCTGTGACTGTAGCCTCCTGTTAGCATGGTGTGTAGCCTCTCATTAGCTGTGACTGTAGCCTCCTGTTAGCATGGTGTGTAGCCTCTCATTAGCTGTGACTGTAGCCTCCTGTTAGCATGGTGTGTAGCCTCTGTTAGCTGTGTCTGTAGCTTCCTGTTAGCATGGTGTGTAGCCTCTCATTAGCTGTGACTGTAGCCTCCTGTTAGCATGGTGTGTAGCCTCTCATTAGCTGTGACTGTAGCCTCTGTTAGCTGTGACTGTAGCCTCCTGTTAGCTGTGTCTGTAGCCTCCTGTTAGCATGGTGTGTAGCCTCTGTTAGCTGTGTCTGTAGCTTCCTGTTAGCATGCTGTGTAGCCTCTCATTAGCTGTGACTGTAGCCTCTGTTAGCTGTGACTGTAGCCTCCTGTTAGCATGGTGTGTAGCCTCTGTTAGCTGTGTCTGTAGCTTCCTGTTAGCATGCTGTGTAGCCTCTCACGCTCGGATGATGTTGCCCAGTGTGTGGTCCTCTTTGTTCAGGGTGAACAGACACGCGTTGGGAACCTTCGTGTCTTTACTGATGCTGATCTTCTTCTCTCCTTCGAACAGCAGAAACGACTCGAAGGCGGGAGGCGCGTTCATCTTGTCTGAGGCAGAAACGACCACAGACTGGAAATAAAGAAACTACGAGCCGACTTCAAAATAACATCACGACTTCCGGCGCCTTCGTCTTCTTCTGTTGTCAGAGTCCAGGTGAGGAGCGCCCCCATGCGGACAGGAGCCAACCAGCTGATGAGCAATAACAGATGGTTCGTGTTTTAGTTTATGAACATATTTTATATTTCATATTCAAGTGTGTATTTATTTTTCTCTTTTCACCTCTGACCTAATGTAAGAAAATAAAGTGAAATAATAAATTAAATCTGGAAACATGAAATATCACAGAAATGTTTGTGAAAGTAAAATAAAGTAAATACTCGTAAATGCGAGAATAAATTTAGGGTCAAATGTAAAGTTTGTTTAATGTCAATTAAATATTATGAAATATGATTTAATATAATCCAATATAATTACTTTTAATAAATAATTACACATAAAAGGTGAAATCTGTTTATTTTTTCTTTTGTTTCCACTCTGTGATGTCACGTTACGGAAGTTCCTCCTGTCCAATAACAGCGCGGTTCCCATCGTTCTCACTCTTCTCATTGGTCAGCAGGAGGTGGTTTGTTTTTAAAAGTCTGGCGCTGATTGGCTGCGTCTGTGACGGAGCGTCAGTTTAAACCGGGGGGCGGCAGAGTGCTTGGTTTGAATCCGGCAGACGCAGCTTGGACCCGGACTCCCGGACACGGTGAGTCCCCGCGGTTCCACCAGGGTTAAACACCGGATTTAAGCACCGGATTCAACCGGGATTCAACCGGGATCCGTGCGGGTGTAAACGCGAGGAAGTGTTGCGTGTGTCCGCTGTGTGACGTCAGTGGTAAACAGGCTAATAGCGAAGCTAACGCTCAGGTAGCCTGCTGCTAGCTTGAAGCTAAAGCTGAAATCAGATGCTAACATGCGAATTCAGCGGATCCGTTAGCACTTTCCGTTAAGAGACACCGGACCGTCCGTTGAGAGACACCGGACCGTCTGTTAAGAGACACCGGACCGTCCGTTAAGAGACACCGGACCGTCCGTTAAGAGACACCGGACCGTCCGTTAAGAGACACCGGACTGTCCGTTAAGAGACACCGGACCGTCTGTTAAGAGACACCGGACCGTCCGTTAAGAGACACCGGACCGTCCGTTAAGAGACACCGGACTGGTCGTTAAGAGACACCGGACCGTCCGTTAAGAGACACCGGACCGTCCGTTAAGAGACACCGTACTGTCCGTTAAGAGACACCGGACCGTCCGTTAAGAGACACCGGACCGTCCGTTAAGAGACACCGGACCGTCCGTTAAGAGACACCGGACTCGTCGTTAAGAGACACCGGACTGTCCGTTAAGAGACACCGGACCGTCCGTTAAGAAACACCGGACCGTCCGTTAAGAGACACCGGACTCGTCGTTAAGAGACACCGGACTGTCCGTTAAGAGACACCGGACTCGTCGTTAAGAGACACCGGACTCGTCGTTAAGAGACACCGGACTCGTCGTTAAGAGACACCGGACCGTCCGTTAAGAGACACCGGACTGTCCGTTAAGAGACACCGGACCGTCCGTTAAGAGACACCGGACCGGTCCTTAAGAGACACCGGACTCGTCGTTAAGAGACACCGGACCGGTCCTTAAGAGACACCGGACTCGTCGTTAAGAGACACCGCACCGGTCGTTACGAGACACCGGACTGTCCGTTAAGAGACACCGGACCGTCCGTTAAGAGACACCGGACTCGTCGTTAAGAGACACCGGACTGTCCGTTAAGAGACACCGGGCTCGTCGTTAAGAGACACCGGACTGTCGGTTAAGAGACACCGGACCGTCCGTTAAGAGACACCGGACTGTCCGTTAAGAGACACCGGACTCGTCGTTAAGAGACACCGGACTCGTCGTTAAGAGACACCGGACTGTCCGTTAAGAGACACCGGACTCGTCGTTAAGAGACACCGGACTGTCGGTTAAGAGACACCGGACTGTCCGTTAAGAGACACCGGACTGTCCGTTAAGAGACACCGGACTGGTCGTTAAGAGACACCGGACCGTCCGTTAAGAGACACCGGGCTCAGAGGGAATAGTGTTTACTGATCCATCCGGTTACTAACGTTTCGCTGCTGACTACCGGGGATCGGAGCAGTGAGCGCGGTGTGTGTCCGGCTCTGACCCGGTCTTTGTCTCTGTCCAGCAGGAACCGGATCACTCCATCATGGCCTCTCAGAACATGGACCCCGCAGCGGGTGCAGCTTCCTCCACAGCCGCTCTGAAGGGCAGCGAGAGCGGCGGCAGCGCGGCCAGAGGCTCGGTGTCCAAACGGTGAGAGACCGAACCGACACCGGGTCAAAGCAGAACCATCATTTTCTCTAAGCATTACGGTACCAGTGGTTTCAAAATAAAAGCGACCTTACTGTGATGTGGTATGTGTTCAGTCTGTGAACGCACCAGGGAACTAATGAGTTGAAGTAATGATGAATAATAAATTAGATTTATGATAAAAACATTATGACTCAACATGAAACAGTTAATGAGAAAATTGAGACTTCACAAATTAATGATTTCTCAAAACAACTGAATAAACTTTGTAAAGAAGAATTACTTCTTAACAATGACACCACCTCAGTCTCACTCTGACAATATTAGGAAATCCAATTATTTATAATTAAGTGTCAATTGTCTCATTAATAGTTTCATGGTCATGTTCAACACATTTTCTGTATTCTCATTAATCGGTTCATTAAATAGTTGACTTGTTAATTATTTCATTCAGACTACAAATGTGTGGTCCTACAGGAAGGTCGCTTTTATTTTGAAGTGACTAACGTAATGCTTAACTCGCCTCTTGGTTCTGTCTGTTCTGCTGGTTCTGTTCTGATCCAGGTCTGGACCAGGTCCTGGGTCACTTCAATAAGGTCTGATCTGTAACGTGTGTGTGCGTGTGTGTGTGTGTGTGTGTGTGTGCGTGTGCGTGTGTGTGTAGGCTGCAGCAGGAGCTCATGACTCTGATGGTGAGTTTTTCTTTCATATCTGATGATGTCATCATTGTCAAGCGACCTGTCTCTCTGACATCATGTACCTGTCTGACAGATGTCCGGTGATAAGGGGATCTCAGCGTTTCCAGAATCAGATAATCTTTTTAAATGGGTCGGAACCATCAACGGAGCTCAGGGGACGGTACGTCCACACACACACACACACACACTCCACTGACCTATCTCTCTCTCGCTCTCTCTGACCCGTCTCTCTCTCTCTCTCTCTGTGTCTCTCTCTCTCTCTCTCTCTCTCTCTCTGTGTCTCTCTCTCTCTCTCTCTCTGTGTCTCTCTCTCTCTCTCTCTCTCTCTGTCTCTCTCTCTCTCTCTCTCTCTCTGTCTCTCTCTCTCTCTCTCTCTCTCTCTCTCTCTCTGTCTCTCTCTCTCTCTCTCTCTCTCTCTCTCTCTCTCTCTCTCTCTGACCCGTCTCTCTGTGTCTCTCTCTGTCTCTCTCTCTCTGTGTCTCTCTCTCTCTCTCTCTCTCTCTCTCTCTCTCTCTGACCCGTCTCTCTCTCTCTCTCTCTGTGTCTCTCTCTCTCTCTCTGTCTCTCTCTCTCTCTCTCTCTCTCTCTCTCTGACCCGTCTCTCTGTGTCTCTCTCTCTCTCTCTCTCTCTCTCTCTCTCTCTCTCTCTCTGACCTGTGTGTCTCTCAGGTGTACCATGCTGTCATGACCTGTCTCTGTCTCTCTCTGGTCACTTGTCTGTCTCAGGTGTACGAGGGCCTCAGGTACCGCCTGTCTCTGGATTTTCCCGCCGGTTATCCGTACCAGGCTCCTCGTGTGAAGTTTGTGACGCCGTGTTTTCATCCCAACGTGGACGAGAACGGATTCATCTGTCTCGACATCCTGAAGGAAAAGTGGTCGGCGCTGTACGACGTGCGCTCCATTCTCCTGTCCATCCAGAGCCTGCTGGGAGGTACTGTCAAAATATAGAAGCTGGGTTGACTGGTCAACATTATACTGGGCTGAGGACTTCAGGAAGTGATGTCATAATGACGTGTGTGTGGTTGTGTTTCAGAACCAAACAACGAGTCTCCTTTAAACCCGACGGCAGCCGAACTGTGGGACGATCAAGAAGGTGAGAGACACTCTTGCACAGAACTACACAATAATGAACGACACACTTTTCAGTGACGTTTGTGTTTCTGTGGAGAAAGTTCAAAGGGAGGAGTCATCTCATAATAATGATCAATTATATTTGATAATAATGTTCACATAAAGAAGGAAAATCATGAAAAACTTTGATTAATTGATTTGACACATTTAACTTCTTGTTAAATTCTTATTGATTAGTTTTGTTTATTGATCAAATCCTTTCCCAATCAAGAAACAGTCAATGATCTGTAGCTTTCTGGTTCAGTTCAAAGTCATTGGTTATTTATCATTGATCAGCTGTAAGCTCTGGCAGCAGGGGCTGATGGGAACTGTAGTTCTAACTCTGTTTGTCTCTTTCAGCCTTTAAAGCTCATCTACATTCGACCTTCCAGAAGTGAAGCAGCTCCACATCTTCTTCTTCTTCCTCCTCCTCTTCTTCATCTCCCTCTCTTTCTGTCTGTTACGTCTGTTTGTACAGTATTTTTATGTTAAATAAAGTTCTTAATTCAACACTATGACAACTCTTTTGTTTGAATTTTCAGTGTCTTAAAGTGATAAATTAAAACATCTATGTAACAGAAAATAATCAGTTCTGGGGCAAAAGAACTACATCTCCCATCAGCCCCCAGGTGAAGTAGCTGGATCAGCTGTTCAGATGAAGTCTGAAGCGTTGGACTTGATGCAGCGCTGACTGAACGTGATGCATGCTGGTCCGAGCACAACGCATGCTTGTTACAATCTTTGCCCGATTTCATCCAGCGCTGCAAATCGTCACCAGGTCACGTGACCTTAAAAGATGGCGGGAGCGAGCTTGCTGCTGTCAGACAGATGTTCTCCAGCTGCTGCACCGGTGACGTCACAACTCTGCTCTGATTGGCTGAAGGCTTCATGATGTCTCTTTATGTTTTTATTTTAACAATTCAGATGTGTTTTCTGCTCTGTATATCCATAATTGTACGTGTTAAAAGATATATATATATTTATGATTGTGTGAAGCTATACAACCACTGGCAGTGTTTCTATTCTGTTATTTCTTGTTTGTCTGATTAATACAGAAGAAAAACTCAGTTTATTTCTCTACAAAGACGATGTGATGAATTTCGTCTCCTGTGTATTTACACAAGTTCAATATGGTTTAATTGAATTTTTCAGCTGAAACAAAGTTCTCAGTCGACTTCGTGGTCGAGTCATCTCGAACGCACCTCACGTCAAGTGGTCGAAAGCTCAGGAACCTTTAGTTGAGACTTCGGACAAACTCTGATCAGCTGTTGTTCCCATGAAGCAATCGTTCCACAGTCACCGACAGTTTTTACTTCCTGTTCATTCACATAAATATTTTTATCTCAGAATACGATACGATTGTCATCGCTGAGGTTTGAATGAAACATTTTACAGCTTTTTATTCGAAATAACTTATGTGAAATAATTATAACTTAACTTAATCTTCATACTTGCTGTTGTAACTTCATTTTATTGTATGGTTTAAAATATAGAGCACTTAGTTTGAACAGACATGAAACTGATTCTTCGTCAGCGATGACATGTCAGTGGTCATTGACAACGATTTGTTGATAATAATTCTGCTTCCTGTTTGTAAGAATAAAGATGAGTTGAATCCCCCCCTCTTCTACCCAACACAGCCCAGTCCGCAGCAGGCGGCCATGTTGTTGGCAACGACCTCGACCTCCATCAGATCCTCCAGGGTGTCATTTGGCTCGTCCACCTCCCCGCGACCTTCGACCCAGGCCGGCTGAGTCGCCTCCACAGACCAAAATGCAACGGGCACCTGTAGAACGCCACACGTTTAAATGAAGAAGCACCGCCAGGTCTGAAGAGTCGATCAGATTCTCATTATAAAGCAAAATGTTCGATTGGTTCTCTCTCACCCTCAGTTGCATCTCGCTCAGCATCGTCTCCAGTCCAGCGATGTGATTGGTGAGATCAGGACTTGACTCCTCCTCTAAGGTGAGCCATGGCACCTGGACTAATGCCACCCGAGCGGCCACGCCCACCACACCATCCATGCACCCTGGACAGGAGAGAGAGAGAGAGAGAGACGGAGAGGTCAGACAGGCTTGAGAGAGAGAGAGAGAGAGACAGAGAGAGAGAGAGAGAGAGAGACAGACAGACGAGAGAGAGAGAGAGAGAGACAGACAGACAGACAGGTGAGAGAGAGAGAGAGAGAGAGACAGACAGACAGACGAGAGAGAGAGAGACAGACAGCTGAGAGAGACAGACAGACAGACGAGAGAGAGAGAGAGAGAGAGACAGACAGACAGACGAGAGAGAGAGAGAGAGACAGACAGACAGACAGGTGAGAGAGAGAGAGACAGACAGACGAGAGAGAGAGAGAGAGAGACAGACAGACGAGAGAGAGAGAGAGAGACAGACAGACAGACAGGTGAGAGAGAGAGAGACAGACAGACAGACGAGAGAGAGAGAGACAGAGAGAGAGAGACAGACAGACAGACGAGAGAGAGAGAGAGAGAGAGAGACAGACAGACAGGTGAGAGAGAGAGAGACAGAGAGAGAGAGAGACAGACAGACAGACAGGTGAGAGAGAGAGAGACAGACAGACAGACGAGAGAGAGAGAGAGAGAGAGAGAGAGACAGACAGACAGACAGACAGACAGGTGAGAGAGAGAGAGACAGACAGGTGTTAGTTACATTACATTTCATTGAGCTGACGCTTTTATCCAAAGTGACTCACAATCAGTGCATCAACCATGATGAACAAACCCAGAACAACAAGAATCAAGAAAGTACAATTTCTTCAAAAAAGCAAAACTACAAAGTGCTATGAGTAAGTGACATTTAAGTGCTACTGAATGTTATTCAAGGTGTAGTTGGAAGAGATGTGTTTTTAGTTTGCGGCGGAAGATGTGTAAACTTTCTGTCCTGATGTCGATGTGGAGCTGGTTCCACCGTTTAGGAGCCAGGACAGGAAACAGTCGTGATGTTGATGAGTGACAGCTGTCCCTCGCAGTGAGGGAGCAGCTGATTGGCCGATGCAGAGCGGAGTGGGGGCGGGGCTGTGAGGTTTGACCATGTCCTGGATGTAGACTGGACCGATCCGTTCACAGCACGGTACCAAGTACTAGTGTTTTGAAACGGATCCTCCGGATGTTGTGCAGCATGAATCTACAGGAGCGTGTTGTTGCAGTAATGTTGGCAGAGAGGGAGAGTTGACTGTCGAGTGTCACTTTGTCAGTTCTTTAAAGAAACGTGAAACTTGAGCTTCAACTTGATTCAGAAGTAAAAGTGTCACATGATTCAACCAATCACAGATGACCAGCTGACCTGTGTTAACCAACAAGCGTCTGTCGTAGCGCTGAGTCAGAGGGAACTGTCGAATCAGATCACTCGCTTTACAGAGGTCAGACAGGAAGTTCTCCAGCGCTGATAGTAAGAGAACCCAGAGACGCTCCGACACCTGTCTGTCCTCCGAGGGGGGGGAGTCACTGCCCGACAGCAGACGCATCAGACGCCGCGACAGACCTGGACACAAACAGACAAGTGAGAGACAGACAGATGTGTAGTGAACATGTGTGTAGTGGACAGGTGTGTATGTAGGTGTGGTTTTGGGGGTTAGGGGGCGTGGTTACCGCAGCAGATCCGGTGAGCGAGCGCTCTCGTCTCGTCCATCTCGTCTCTCAGGAAGCTGCAGTCAGCTGAGCTGCCAAGCGACGCTGCCAGCTGTTGGAAACAGGAAGTGACCCGACTGAGAGCCTCCTGAGCACGCTCACACTCGCCCTGCTGTCGGCGCCGCGCTGCCAGCTCGTCCACTGAATGACGCCACCGGCTCATGATGTCATCAGGTGTGTGGATCAGTTCCAGCTGTTTGAACCTGACATGTAATTCAACTCACTTTTTGTTCCGTCAAACAACTACTTTTGTTCAATTACTTGTCTTATGTAATACAATAATAATAAGCAAAATATCAGTGTTTTCTGAAGGTTTCATGTGAATCATAAACGTGATCATACCTGACGTCAGAACAAGGATCAGCATCAGTCGACGGACATGACGACTCGTTTCCTTTCAGACGTTCTGATCCGGTAACATTCAGCAACAAAAAGCAAACAACACGAGTCAACGAGACAGCCTGAAAGAAATGTCCTGCAGGACAGACAGGGGGGGACCTGTTTGTAGATCCTGCTTCCTGACTCACTGTTTATTATATCAAATTATAGTATTATTTATTATATTATGAATATATCATATTATATAGATAGTTGTTCATCAGATGTTATCATATATATAAATTTAACTCTATATACTTCTAATCTTAATGATAAGATTAAACCTTTTTTCAAATCATTTGACTAAAATAAATTGTAGAATAAAGAATAAAACTCACCTGCTGTCGATCAGCTGCGTCTGTTTGTGTGAACGACAATCGTTCAGGTTTCTATCAACGCTCGTCTTCTTCTTCCTCTTCCTCTTCTTCCTCGACTCCAGGGATCCTCAGTGTTTTTAATTAACAGCTGACACCTGAACCTCTCCCACAAGACTCTTTATTTTACCCTCAGTTCTGCCTCACAGGTAAACACCTCTGTCTCACCTGTGCAGGTCGACAGAGTCACGTC
Source organism: Hippoglossus hippoglossus (assembly GCF_009819705.1). Lineage (NCBI taxonomy): Eukaryota > Metazoa > Chordata > Actinopteri > Pleuronectiformes > Pleuronectidae > Hippoglossus > Hippoglossus hippoglossus. Next base: position 495,336 of record NC_047155.1, read on the forward strand.
AGGTTAAATATAGACTGACCCGGGTCAAAGGTCAGACAGTTCTTTTTTCATGTTTAATGAAATAAAGATAATTAAACCTTCAGACTCTCAATAGTTTGCCTCTTTGATGCTAACAGTGCTAACATCAAAGAGCTGTAATAATGATGATAATAAAATAATGATAATTTTTATAATCCTACAATCAATACTAAACTAGTATTGATTAGCTAATGCTAATGCTAAGCTAAACACCAATACGCCCCTTACTCTACACAAGCTATATTGATACATAATGCTAACTGTTAGTTTTACAGCCGTTAGCTTCTACGATTGAACACCATGAAGGCTAAAGCTAAGCTAAAATGTCATGTTAGTGATTTTAACTGTGAACTGTCGTGTGGGTAGTTTTTTAGATTTTATAAGGAAACTAATCTGATTTGCCCGCTACACAGACAGGAAGTGATAAAACAGGTCAGCTGACCACCAGTGCGAGCCCTGATGATCAGCTGACTATCATCATCATCATCATCATCATCATCATCATCATCATCAAAATCATCATCACAAGATTCATAAATCAAACATTAAATCAAATGATGGCACTTTATAGAGACAAAAACCGTAAAGGAAATCCAACTCTCCAGCGTCTAATCCAGGAGTGGTAGCCTAGCTTAGCACAAACAGCTCAAGGTTAACAGTTTCCCCCTGCTTTTGATCTTCCTGCTAAGCTAGGTAACCTGTTTCATTTGCTTCCAGTCTTTTTGCTAAGCTAGGCTAACAGTTCCCCATGCTTACAGTCTTTGTGCTAAGCTAGGCTAACAGTTTACCATGCTTACAGTCTTTGAGCTAAGCTAAGCTAACAGCCTTGGATGTTTCAGTTCTGATCTCAGATATTGATCAGTTCATGATTGATTAGTTCAGTCCGACACTTGGAGGATGATTCATAATTCAGTCGTAATCGGCTGTTCTCAGTTCCTCCAGCAGGAGGCCACGGAGAGAAAAAACTTCAGACTCCGCCTCCCTTTTGTGATTGGCTGTAGTAATGCTGGTTTTTAGATGGGGTGTGGGTCAACCGGTGATCATGTGACAGTGGTCATGTTGTTGTTGCTATGGCAACATTGTTACTGTGCAATGTAATTGTTCTTGCATCGTCATGGCAGCATGTTGTGTTGTCATGGTCTTGGCGGCATGTGTTGTCTTCATGGCTGGTGTAGTCATGGCAGCGTGTGTGTGCGTGTGGCGAGCGCCTCCATCACCTCGTGGCAGAGACACTGACAGAAGCCGTAGATGACGAGGAGGAGCAGCGTCGACGGGACCAAACTGACGAGGACGACGCCCAACCACAGCTGACCAATCATAAGCAGGTAAATCCCCAGAGGCAGCGAGCTGAAGAACACCTGTACACATACAACGACAAGGTCACGACACACAGACAGACACACACACAAATACTCTCTACCCTGACTGGCGCCGCTCTCGTACTGACCAGACAAAGCGCCCCCAGAAGGCAGCGAGGGATGCTGCGGGATGTCCAGTTGTGACACTTGTGGGGGGGCAGGTGACAGGGCAGCGAGTCGATGCTGGGGGGGCGGTACACACCCACCACGTTGAGCGTGCTCAGTGAGTCCGACGAAGGAGACGATTCGGGAAGTTCCATGATGGTGATGACCAGACAGTCTGAGGAGCGGTGCGACGCCTCCACGCTGCCCCCTGCTGACACAACACATTCACTCACGTTAACTCATCACAGACGTTAAGTAGAAACATGATAAACATATAAACATAAACATGATAAACAAACAAACAAATAAAAAGTTTTTTCACCGGCGAGACAAGAAGGACTCAACACCACCCCCCCCCCCTCCTCCGCCACGCCGAGCTCGGTCCTGACACGACAACACCGCCAGAATGTGTCGGTCGTCCTCCATCAACCACACCTGAGAAAGAAAAACAAAAAGAAGAGGCGGAGTCAGTCTGGGGAGAAAAGGGGAGGGGTCTGTCCTCCTCATCAGAAAGGTCATCTCACCTCTTCATCGGGGACGTGCGTCTCATGGCGACAGAATGGACAGCTGATGACAGAGGGGGACGACTCTCCTGATAACCAATCAGAAAGGAGTAACATGATGATGTTATAAAGGGTTAACGTTGCATCTGATTGGCTGCATCATACTGGACAGTTTACTTCCGTGCTGTCATGTGATTGGTCAGGTGCAGTATGACCTCTGATTGGTCAGTGTCAGACACGTCATGAGAATATGAGCCTAATAATACACCTGTAGGTGTCAGTGTTGTTCACCTTACAGCTCCACTCACCCATGTCGACCATCTTCTTCAGACACTTGGCGCAGACGCGATGCAAACATCCCAGAAGCTTCGGTTTCCTGCTGCGAGTGTCGTAACGGTTGTAACAGATTTTACACTCGAGCTCCTCCAAAGTGTAAACCAGTGACTGAGCCCAGGTCTGCACCTGAACGCATCACAACAGTTAATAACTGAGCCCAGATATATACATATATTTATTTTTTTTAATTTTTAATTTTTATTACGAGGTAAGAGGATGTTCCTAAAAGTACAAAAAAGAGGGTTTGTCTTTTAACACCGTACATTTATGAATATGGAAACGTATCTGAATTGTTAAAATAAAAAAATAATATATTATGACATGCATGTCAGTGAAGCCTTCAGCCAATCGGAGCAGAGTTGTGTGGCCCCAAGGTGCTGCAGCTGGAGGAGAACATCTGTCTGACTGCAGCCGGCTTGCTCCCGACATGTTTTAAGGTCACGTGACCTGGTGACGTATTGCAGCGCTGGATGAAGGCGGACAAAAATCCAGCATGCGTCATGTCAACGCTCCGCAGAGCTGCATCAAGTCGAACGCACCAGGCAACAGAACATGTGATTCTGCACTTGAACGCAACTGTTTGTCTCTGACTCTTTATTTAAACTCAACCAACAACTTGTATCTTAGATCCCATTCCTACAAAATGACTTAAAGAAATTCTGCCTCTAATAAAAAGTACGTTACTGAACACAATCAATCTGTCATTATCATCAGGATGTACCACAGTCCTTTAAACTAGCTGTAATCAAACCCCTTCTCAACTACAGACCGATATCCAACCTCCCCTTCCTGTCTAAAATCCTGAGAAGGTTGTAGCCAATCAGCTCTAAGAGTTTCTCCAGGAAAGTAATATGAAGACTTTCAGTCGGGGTTTAGAGCCAATCACAGCACGGAGACAGCCTTGGTTAAAGTCACTAATGAGCTTCTAGTAGCTTCAGATGTTTGTGTCTGTCCTCGTCCTGTTAGATCTCAGTGCAGCATTCAACACTATTGACCATCACATTTTATTACAGAGACTAGAACAGTTCATTAGCATTAAAGGAACCGCCCTGAACTGGTTTAAATCATATTTACCAGATCGATTCCAATTTGAGCAAATTAATGATGAGTCATCTTTGCGCACCAAAGTTAACCACGGTGTTCCACAGGGCTCTGTGCTCGGCCCAGTTTTATTCTCATTATATATGCTTCCACTTGGAAACATTATCAGGACACACTCGTACATTTCCACTGCTATGCAGATGACACCCAGTTATACTTTTCAATAAAACCTGGACAATGTCATCAATTAACTAAACTCTAAAACTAAGATTGATTGAATCTGTCAGTTTGAAGTGATGCTGCAGATGGGAAATCTCACCTTGCCCTCCAGCTCCCGGCAAGGCTCCGCCTCCTTCAGCTGGCTCATTCTGTTGGCTGTCGTCTTCACCTTAAGCAAGAGGGAGGAGCCAGAGTGGGTGGAGCTTAACTAAACCTAAGTCCGTCACTTTATATACAGTCACTGATCCTCTTTATATACAGTCACTGATCCTCTTTATATACAGTCACTGATCCTCTTTATATACAGTCACTAATCATCTTTATATACAGTCACTGATGGTCTTTATATACAGTCACTGATGGTCTTTATATACAGTCACTGATCCTCTTTATATACAGTCACTAATCATCTTTATATACAGTCACTGATGGTCTTTATATACAGTCACTGATGGTCTTTATATACAGTCACTGATCCTCTTTATATACAGTCACTGATCCTCTTTATATACAGTCACTGATCATCTTTATATACAGTCACTGATCCTCTTTATATACAGTCACTAATCATATTTATATACAGTCACTGATGGTCTTTATATACAGTCACTGATCATCTTTATATACAGTCACTGATCCTCTTTATATACAGTCACTGATCCTCTTTATATACAGTCACTGATGGTCTTTATATACAGTCACTGATCATCTTTATATACAGTCACTGATGGTCTTTATATACAGTCACTGATCATCTTTATATACAGTCACTAATCATATTTATATAGTCACTGATGGTCTTTATATACAGTCACTGATCATCTTTATATACAGTCACTGATCATATTTATATAGTCACTGATGGTCTTTATATACAGTCACTGATCATCTTTATATACAGTCACTGATCATATTTATATAGTCACTGATGGTCTTTATATACAGTCACTGATGGTCTTTATATACAGTCACTGATCATCTTTATATAGTCACTAATCATATTTATATAGTCACTGATGGTCTTTATATACAGTCACTGATCATCTTTATATACAGTCACTGATCCTCTTTATATACAGTCACTGATCATCTTTATATACAGTCACTGATCATCTTTATATACAGTCACTGATGGTCTTTATATACAGTCACTGATGGTCTTTATATACAGTCACTGATCATCTTTATATACAGTCACTGATCCTCTTTATATACAGTCACTGATCATCTCTATATACAGTCACTGATGGTCTTTATATACAGTCACTGATGGTCTTTATATACAGTCACTGATCATCTTTATATACAGTCACTGATGGTCTTTATATACAGTCACTCATCATCTTTATATACAGTCACTGATGGTCTTTATATACAGTCACTGATGGTCTTTATATACAGTCACTCATCATCTTTATATACAGTCACTGATGGTCTTTATATAGTCACTGATCCTCTTTATATACAGTCAGTGATCATCTTTATATACAGTCACTGATAGTCTTTATATACAGTCACTGATCCTCTTTATATACAGTCACTGATCATCTTTATATAGTCACTGATCCTCTTTATATACAGTCAGTGATCATCTTTATATACAGTCACTGATCCTCTTTATATACAGTCACTGATCATCTTTATATACAGTCACTGATCCTCTTTATATACAGTCACTGATCATCTTTATATACAGTCACTGATCCTCTTTATATACAGTCACTGATCATCTTTATATACAGTCACTGATCATCTTTATATAGTCACTGATCCTCTTTATATACAGTTACTGATCGTCTTTATATACAGTCACTGATCCTCTTTATATACAGTCACTGATCCTCTTTATATACAGTCACTGATCATCTTTATATAGTCACTGATCATCTTTATATACAGACACTGATCATCTTTATATACAGTCACTGATAGTCTTTATATACAGTCACTGATCATCTTTATATACAGTCACTGATCATCTTTATATACAGTCACTGATCCTCTTTATATACAGTCACTGATCCTCTTTATATACAGTCACTGATGGTCTTTATATACAGTCACTCATCATCTTTATATACAGTCACTGATCCTCTTTATATACAGTCACTGATCATCTTTATATACAGTCACTGATCCTCTTTATATACAGTCACTGATCATCTTTATATACAGTCACTGATCATCTTTATATACAGTCACTGATCATCTTTATATACAGTCACTGATCATCTTTATATACAGTCACTGATCCTCTTTATATACAGTCACTGATCCTCTTTATATACAGTCACTGATCCTCTTTATATACAGTCACTCATCAGCATGATACAGGTGTGAAAATGACGAACTGTAACATCATCATCAGTGAGTTGATGCTCTACTCACCTGCTTGTGAAGGTGATGGTTGCTCGGGGTTGTAGATGCTGTTGCTCGGTACGTTGCTGGTTTTTAATCTGCTGAACGTTTCTCTCTGGTTGAAGCAACACAGATGATTAACGTCGTCTGGTAACTGTTCATTAGTTGCTGCAAGTTGAGGAGTTGTAGGTGTAGTTGCTGCGGTCTCTTGTTATTCAACATAGGAAAATAGGTTGTCGAGTTGCTTTACATGTCGTACATGTTGTAGTTGCTGTAGGTGTTTCCGTAGATTCAGTTGCTTGTGGCCTGGATGTTGTCGGTCAGGTTGAAGCAACATCTTGATCATTGAACAGCAACATGTTGATCTGCAGCTGCAGGTTCATCAAGTGATGACAACTCTGTCAGATCATCACTGCAGCAACAGTCAGGCTGTGTGTCTGTGTGTATCTCAGGTTGCTCTGTGTGTGTCTGTGTGTATCTCAGGTTGCTCTGTGTGTGTCTGTGTGTATCTCAGGTTGCTCTGTGTGTGTGTGTGTCTGTGTGTATCTCAGGTTGCTCTGTGTGTGTCTGTGTGTATCTCAGGTTGCTCTGTGTGTATCTCAGGTTGCTCTGTGTGTGTGTGTGTCTGTGTGTATCTCAGGTTGCTCTGTGTGTGTGTCTGTGTGTATCTCAGGTTGCTCTGTGTGTGTGTGTGTGTGTGTGTGTATCTCAGGTTGGTCTGTGTGTGTGTGTGTCTGTGTGTATCTCAGGTTGCTCTGTGTGTGTGTGTGTCTGTGTGTGTCTCAGGTTGCTCTGTGTGTGTGTGTCTGTGTGTGTCTCAGGTTGCTCTGTGTGTGTGTGTGTCTGTGTGTATCTCAGGTTGCTCTGTGTGTGTGTCTGTGTGTATCTCAGGTTGCTCTGTGTGTGTGTCTCAGGTTGCTCTGTGTGTGTGTGTCTATGTGTATATCAGGTTGCTGTGTGTGTATCTCAGGTTGCTCTGTGTGTGTGTCTGTGTGTATCTCAGGTTGCTCTGTGTGTGTGTCTCAGGTTGCTCTGTGTGTGTGTCTATGTGTATCTCAGGTTGCTCTGTGTGTGTGTCTGTGTGTATCTCAGGTTGCTCTGTGTGTGTGTCTCAGGTTGCTCTGTGTGTGTGTCTATGTGTATATCAGGTTGCTCTGTGTGTGTGTGTGTGTGTATCTCAGGTTGCTCTGTGTGTGTGTGTGTGTGTGTGTCTGTGTGTAACTCAGGTTGCTCTGTGTGTGTGTCTGTGTGTGTGTGTGTGTGTGTGTGTCTGTGTCTCAGGTTGCTCTGTGTGTGTGTGTGTCTGTGTGTGTCTCAGGTTGTCTGTGTGTGTCTGTGTGTGTCTCAGGTTGTCTGTGTGTGTCTGTGTGTGTCTCAGGTTGCTCTGTGTGTGTCTGTGTGTGTCTCAGGTTGTGTGTGTGTCTGTGTGTGTCTCAGGTTGCTCTGTGTGTGTCTGTGTGTGTCTCAGGTTGCTCTGTGTGTGTCTGTGTGTGTCTCAGGTTGTCTGTGTGTGTCTGTGTGTGTCTCAGGTTGTGTGTGTGTGTCTGTGTGTGTCTCAGGTTGCTCTGTGTGTGTGTGTCTGTGTCTCAGGTTGCTCTGTGTGTGTGTGTGTCTGTGTGTGTCTCAGGTTGTCTGTGTGTGTCTGTGTGTGTCTCAGGTTGTCTGTGTGTGTCTGTGTGTGTCTCAGGTTGTGTGTGTGTGTCTGTGTGTGTCTCAGGTTGCTCTGTGTGTGTCTGTGTGTGTCTCAGGTTGCTCTGTGTGTGTCTCAGGTTGTCTGTGTGTGTCTCAGGTTGCTCTGTGTGTGTCTGTGTGTGTCTCAGGTTGCTCTGTGTGTGTCTCAGGTTGCTCTGTGTGTGTCTGTGTGTGTCTCAGGTTGCTCTGTGTGTGTCTGTGTGTGTCTCAGGTTGCTCTGTGTGTGTCTGTGTGTGTCTCAGGTTGTCTGTGTGTGTCTGTGTGTGTCTCAGGTTGTCTGTGTGTGTCTGTGTGTGTCTCAGGTTGTCTGTGTGTGTCTGTGTGTGTCTGTGTGTGTCTCAGGTTGTCTGTGTGTGTCTGTGTGTGTCTCAGGTTGTCTGTGTGTGTCTGTGTGTGTCTCAGGTTGCAGTCACCCTGTGCAGCTCGTGCATCGCCTCCAGCCTCATTAACAGTCCGTCGTCGTCTCGCGCCTCCTGTGGCTGACAGTAGCGGGAAGCTAACATGCTAACATGCTAACATGCTAACGGACAAGGGGAGCGCCGTGTCTGGTCGGTCGGTTGTCGGGACGGCGATTGTCGGGATGACGGTTGTAAGGATGTCGGTGGTCGGGATGTCGGTGGTCGGTCGCTGTCTCGCTGATGTCGGTGACTCATGTCTCTCCTTCGTCTCACTGCGGCGCGCGGCCGGCGGCGGGAGCTGGGTTACCATGGAAACCAGCCTGCAGCGGGAAGACGGGAAATCTGCGAGTGACGATCGAGAGCATAGAGGATCAATAACATGATCAATAACATGATCAATAACATCAGTAACATGATCAATAACATGATCAGTAACATGATCAATAACATCAGTAACATGATCAATAACAGGATCAATAACATGATCAATAACATGATCAGTAACATGATCAATAACAGGATCAATAACATGATCAATAACATGATCAGTAACAAAACATGATCAATAACATGATCAGTAACATGATCAATAACATGATCAGTAACATGATCAGTAACATGATCAATAACATGATCAGTAACATCAGTAACATGATCAATAACATGATCAGTAACATGATCAGTAACATCAGTAACATGATCAGTAACATGATCAGTAACATGATCAGTAACAGGATCAATAACATGATCAATAACATGATCAGTAACATGATCAATAACATGATCAGTAACATCAATAACATGATCAATAACATCAATAACATGATCAGTAACATGATCAATAACATAAATAACATGATCAATAACATGATCAGTAACATGATCAATAACATAAATAACATGATCAATAACATGATCAATAACATCAATAACATGATCAATAACATGATCAGTAACATGATCAGTAACATGATCAATAACATGATCAGTAACATGATCAATAACATGATCAGTAACATCAATAACATGATCAATAACATCAATAACATGATCAGTAACATGATCAATAACATAAATAACATGATCAATAACATGATCAGTAACATGATCAATAACATAAATAACATGATCAATAACATGATCAGTAACATGATCAATAACATAAATAACATGATCAATAACATGATCAGTAACATGATCAATAACATAAATAACATGATCAATAACATGATCAATAACATGATCAGTAACATGATCAATAACATGATCAATAACATGATCAGTAACATGATCAATAACATGATCAATAACATGATCAGTAACATGATCAATAACATCAATAACATGATCAATAACATCATCAACAGAGTACAATAGAATTAGTGTTTTATGTATTTAAAGTATTCAGAGTACAATAGAATTAGTGTTTTGTGTATTTAAAGTATTCAGAGTACTTCCAGGTGTATTCCTCCAGTGTCTGTACTGTATATGTTGTAGTGTCCAGTAGTGGAGTAGAAGTACTCAGTTACTTCCAACCACTGGTGAACACTGAAGGTGCTACAGGAACGTGTTAAGTTCTCTCTGTTTCGGGGGAGTGGTTCCGTTGAGACACACTTCCTGTACGTCACATCCTGTAGCTGCCTCTAAAAACCGGCCTGGCGGATCCCGCAGTTTCAGTTGCGGGTTAGTTCGGTGAATCCTGCGTGAATCGGCGCCATCAGAACCGCAGACATGGTGAGTGTTTACCGGACACACGGTCTTCACGCTGCTCGCCGCGGGAACCGTCGTATTTCACCGGTTAACGGGTTAATGGGACGATGGCGGGAGTTTGAATGAACGTCGAGTGAACGTCGGTGAAGAGCTGCAGCTGCACGCGCGTTAAACCGATTAATCAGACCGACACTCGGTCGTCGGCAGGTTTCCGGTCAGTTACCGACGTTCTGAGAAACCGAGCGACATTAGGATCGGTGTTAGTTCGGTTAGCCGTTAGCTCACCGGCTAGCTGCCCGGTTCAGTCACACGTTCGATTCCTGATGTCACTTGTTTCCTCTTCTCCATGGTTTACCTGACTTGTCTTCAGCCTCTGCAGCGTCTGGTCCTCGGCTGGTCTCAGCGGCTTCAGGAGGACCTGCGGTCCCAGGAGGACCTGCAGCTGCTTCTTTGTTCGCTGCTGTAGAAGCTGAGACACTCACCAAGTGTTACTCTGACCCTAGGGTCGTGGAAGTAGAAGTCAGACATAACGTGATGAAAAGATGACGCACTCGTACAAAGTGGAGGCTCCCAGTCTAACCATCGTGTTCGGCTGTGATCTGGTCAAACATTCAGGTTGTCGGTGGTAAATAGTCACAATCCTACGTGTTGTTAAAGGGCAGGAGACGTCCTGATCTCAGAACTACTGTGGAATCATTCAGAACTTCACGTCTCTGCTCCAAAAAGAAACAAGTTCAAGGTTCAAAGGCTTTATTGTCATATGCAGAATTAAACAGGTTATCAATGCAATGGAGTTCTTAGTTCTCTGGTCTGTCTGGTGCCGTCAGTTATTAAAATACAAACACTAGAAACATCCAAAGAGAACTAGAAAGTGTAATATGTGTATATTTATACATGTACTGTAATGTGAGTTTTAGTTATGAATACAATTGATAAGAGATAAATAACAGCTGATGTAGATAAGGTGATTTTAACTGTGCTAAAAACTGTTTAAGACACAAAACTCCATGAAAGCACCAAGAGGCTTGTAAGTGGAGGCACGTTCCCATGAGTGACTCTATAGTGGGGGGGGGTTATGCACAGGTATAGCCTGTTCCAGTAAAGCTCAACTAGTACATGATCTACTGGGCAACATGGGAAACAGAATATCAAGTGATTTATTTCAATATATGGACATGTATTGAGATATAAACCAAACCAGCAGCACTGCACTGAGGCTCGTTGCTCCGCTGGTCCACAAGTGACTGCTCCTCTGATGGTTTCTAATCATCACACTTAGAACTGATCTTTAAAAACCTGCTGGATTCATATTTATGTTCCTGGATAAACAGGAAGTCTCTTCTTCTGCAGATATGAAGTTAAAACACTGAGACTTCCGTCTGCAGGCGGATCAAACACAGAGTAAACATCAGTCCTGTACGCGTCCTGATGACGTGAGACCAGTGATGGTGTTAATTGTTAAAGTGTAAAGTGAGCGCAGGTCAGAGGTGGTAAGGAGGAACGACACCTTCATCATCTCCTCAGCACTCTGATGGGGGGGGGGGAGTAACTAGTGACTGATTCTTCAGACGTAATAAAACATAACCTGCCTCCATCCTGCTGCTGTGACGTCATCAAGTGACCACACGCCCCCACTTTCATATTCAACTGGGAATGACGTCATTTACACAAAGTGTTTAGACTCAATGTCTCTGATGTCTCCTACGAGGTGCGTTCATGGACCCTCGGACACATCGTGTGGCTAAGTCCGTTAGCATCTCCACGTCCGGAGGAGGAGATTTATGGTCCGAACGCGGTGAACGTGACCTTGTTTCACGTCGTATGTGGACGTCGGGGCTAGCTGACACTTGATGACACCACACCAGCAGCATGGGGCATGTTGTGCTTTCTGTTTTATTACGTCTGAAGAAGAGGTCACCTGGGCTGAGACCTTGTTTACCCCTGAAGCTCCCATCATAGTGCTGAGGAGATGATGAGGAATGTTCATTTCTCTGTGAACTCCCTTTAATGGATGTGACGGCGTTGACCCTTGTGTCACGTGAACACACTGGTAGCTGATGGAGAACTCAGAGTTCACTGGGACACTTCAGGTTATCAGGACAACGTTGGGTTCAATGAAGCTGGATAATCACACAGATCCTGGGTCTGTTGAACTCACTTCGTACAACGGGACTCTGGTCTGTGTCATCTGCTTTGTCTTGACTTTTATATCAGCAGAACATCACTTCTCTGAAACGTCAGATCAGTTTGAGTTGCTGCTTCGTTGTGTGAAGGTGATGATGTCACAGTGACGCCTGTCTCTGATTGGTTTTCAGACGGTGGGAAAGAGCAGTAAGATGCTGCAGCACATTGACTTCAGGATGAGATGCATCCTGCAGGACGGACGCATCTTCATCGGAACCTTTAAAGCCTTCGACAAGCACATGAACCTGATTCTGTGTGACTGCGACGAGTTCAGGAAGATCAAGTAGGTTCAAAGGTCAACGTCACCTGATCAATATGAATTTGTTTATTTATTCATAAATTTTTTATATCATGAAATGTTGGGAAATATTTTGCTGTAGTGTCTTCAACCAGTTATGAACGATTAATTCTACCTAATTGCTAATATTCACTGAATCAGAAGTTACTGCATCAATAGATCACATGATGTAGGTGTCTGATCTCATGAGCATCGTTAAAGTGTTGAGGTAAACTGAAGCAGTTTTCAGACATGTTCCTCACATGTTCTGCAGGTTCTCTGTGTGAGAACAAATGTCTGAGTCAGTGTCTCTGGACATGTTCTGGATCTTCTCCTGCAGCCTCTTTGTAAAATGTGTGTAACATGTCAGTGAGTCCATGTGAGGAGACAGCAGGACAATGTGTGGAAGCTTCCCAGAGAGCGAGTGGACGTGTTGATGAGGTTTCTAACACGTGACGGACGTGAAGCTGGAAGAACACAACCATCTCAGGATGAAGAAGAGGAGCCGTACACGTAGAAGACGAAGACGTCCACTTGGAAACACGAGGAGGTTCCAGATCTTCTGGTGATGAGGGCCGACGCCGGTGTGGATGAGCTGTAAACAACAACACTGATCTTTCCACAGCAGAGTTTATACGTCATGTCCGGCCTCCTGCTGCTCTACAGGCTCCGCCCCTGCTGCTCTACAGGCTCCGCCTCCTGCTGCTCTACAGGCTCCGCCCCTCGCCTGGATGTCCCCACATGTTCCTGTTTGAACGAGTCGGACCCGACAACCTGCTGCTGCTGCTTCACAAACACCAACTACACAACATGTCCAGAAACAACCTGCTGCTGCTGCTTCACAAACACCAACTACACAACATGTTTATGTCTGAAACAACTTCACTGATCTGATCGTTGCTGTCAGATTATATTTGAGATTGCAAATGTCGGTATGTTCCGAGGGCATTGTGGGTAACAGGTGTCTATTTTCAGGCCGAAGAACTCAAAGCAGCCTGAGCGGGAGGAGAAGAGGGTTCTGGGATTGGTTCTGCTGAGGGGAGAGAACCTGGTTTCCATGACGGTGGAGGGCCCTCCCCCTAAAGACGTGAGTATTACCTGGGCTCAGTGTTGTCCTGAGTAACCGTGGTTACAGTCTGTTTGTAAACTTTAACCTCTGACCCCTCTTTTCAGACTGGTATAGCCAGAGTCCCGTTGGCGGGTGTGGCGGGGGGGCCAGGTGTGGGCCGGGCCGCTGGTCGTGGGGTTCCTGCAGGAGCGCCGATGCCTCAGGCTCCGGCCGGACTCGCTGGGCCCGTCAGAGGAGTGGGCGGGCCTTCCCAGCAGGTAACTATAGCAACAATGTCCTCAGGTGCTCAGGTGTGCGTGTTCAGGTGATGACGACTTCCTGTGTTTCCAGGTGATGACGCCGCAGGGCAGAGGGACGGTTGCTGCGGCAGCAGCTGGTGCGAGCATCGCCGGGGCCCCCACACAGTATCCACCTGGACGAGGAGCCCCGCCACCAATGGGCCGGGGAGCTCCGCCTCCAGGTGAGATGTAGTTTGATGTTGCATGTTTATCACCTGCAGCAGCTCAGGTGCTGGTGTGTTCAAGTAGGAAATCAGAGGCCACGCCTCCACCTCCTGTCAGCTAATTGTTGTTACCTGGCCCCTCCCCCTGCAGGTATGATGGGTCCGCCCCCTGGCATGCGACCTCCGATGGGTCCTCCCATGGGGATGCCTCCAGGTCGAGGAGCTCCGATGGGGATGCCGCCCCCCGGCATGAGGCCCCCACCCCCCGGCATGAGAGGTAACCAGTTAGCAAGGAGATGAGTTTGATCAGGTCTGAACAGCCAATCAGATTGCAACTTTGTCATTCAGCTGTAACTGATCATGTGACCCCTCTGCTATGTTTTAGGACCACCCCCTCCTGGAATGAGACCGCCGCCCCGTCCCTGAAGAGGCTCCGCCCCCTCACTCACCTATTGTATAGACTTTTTTTAAATCTTGTTTGTTTTTTTAAATAAAGTTTCCTCAGGATGTTTGATTTAATCTTGACTGTTTTCACTTTCTATCGGTTCAATAAAGGCCATGAGGAACAGCCAATCAGAGCTCAGATCAACTCATTAATATACATGAAGGAGGCGGAGTTAGGTGTGAAACCTCTGAAGAGTTTAAACATTAAATTGTTCTAAATACTAAATAACAGTGATATGTTCAGCTACAGTCGTACAGTTGACTTGACGTCTTCCTTCACAGTGAAGGTTGAAACTTTATTGAGAAACCTAAATTTATATAGTTGTAGTCAAATTCTTCAATCAAAATGACTTAGTATTTGGTTGTGGTGATTTTTTTTTTGTTGACTCAACAGATGTGAGGATTCATTCAGGAGCTGTTTATATTATATTTATGTGGGCGTGTCCCGCTGCAACTACGATGTTGGATCACTTGAAATGTTGCTGAATGAATTGTTGGATGTTTCCTCATTTCCTTTCCTAAAGGATGGTCCAGTGTTTCCTCTGCTGAAGGAGAAAAGTTTGAAGCTCTTCTCCTCATTTAGAGAATTCAAACAGCTCCCTAAGTTAAAGTGCATTTTTACTTCTGTTACACACACATGTTAATTAGTCCTTTGAAGGCTCTTTGTTCCAGACCTGCTGTTCACATCTGTCTCTGGGGATCCGATCACATGAAACCACGTCTGTCACCAGGTGTGAACTGACCAACTTAGAGTGGTGTGATCAGCAGGTGTGAGAGTGTGACAGTAAAACTTTCAGAAAGTTGTGTTCACACTCACCTGCTCACTTTCCTTCCTTCTGCTCATCCAGGTGAAAATGGAGTCTGACACTTCCCTGTTCTCAGGCTCCTCCTCCCTGTTGAACCAGTTCACACATGAAACCAGTTCAAAGTCCAGTTCATACACTGCTTCCACAGCTGTGAGGGCAACTACCACTGTTTGTGATTCCCTGGGATTTATATGTACTTTGAATGTTTATCAGCGTGTTACACTCATTAAAGGTCCGGTCGGTGTTTCCTCCTCTGACCTGCGCTCACTTTACACGTCATCACTGATCACAAGTTATCAGGACACGTTCAGGACGGACGTTCACTTTGTGTCTGATTCTCTAGAGTTCATGAGACGTGACGCAGTCAGGACATCAGGGTTCATTAGTACCTGTGATTAGGGACAGACACACACTCCTGGAGTCTCACTTGATGGACTGATAGGATTAAAGACAATATGAACAACACTCCATCTGATTGGCTGGAGGCTCAACATCCTGCTGTTCAACATGGAGTGTTAGAGTCCAGAGCTGCGTTCTAATACTCCACTTAGGAACCTTAATTAGTATTTACAATTTGTATTAATGAATTTTATCTATTATTTCCATTAACTATTTTTGTTTATGTCCCTTGGGAACATTTACCTGTTGCGCATCACTCCTGCGCATCTCCGGGGTGTGTGTAATTTCCGCCTTCTCCTCACATGCGTTCCACATTGTGAGGACAAGTTGCGTTGGGAGATGCTTTGTCGATATGTTTTCTATGAAGAATGTATAATTCAAGACGTAAGACTAAGTACATGTTGGTCCAGATGTTCATGTGTTGTCCACGCCGTCTTGTAATATTTTGACCGTTAGTTTAAGTTTGATGTGTTTCAGTGATTTGTCACGGCGGTGAGCTGTGTTACGCCCATTTCCTGTATTAAGTTTGGCACTTTTATATGTTTAGGAGCTGATGTGCGGGACATGAAATCCCGGGAGGACATTAATGGTTATATATTGTCCTTTACAGGCAAATACACGCTGTGAATACAATTGTGAGTGGTGGTCTTTCATACCCTCATCCACACATCGGTTACACTGTGGATACTTTCACACACACACACACAGAGTCACACCCAGAGTCACGTGATTTCCAGTAACTGCAGGGCGGAGGAGGAGGAGCCAGTGAAAGTGAAAGTGTTCAGACTTGTTCTAACTACAAGGAGCAGACGGAGGAGACGTGAAGTCTGAGGCTGGTGAGTGTTCAGCAACATTTATATTATTCATTCATATTATTTTACTGTCACTGACTCTGAGTCAGTTTTCTACTCGTGGACTTTAGAGAGAAGAAGATTCAGGATGAACTTCTGTCAGTCAATCAACAGTTTGACTCAATGCTGTGATTGGCTGAGTCCAACACATTAAACCTACAACTGTCTCAGGTTACCGTGACAACAGGGACACAGTGTAGGAGGGTTGACTCTGTTATATTTGAAGAAACACTGAGTTTATGTACCTGGCTTCATTGTGTGTGTTTGAGCTCACAGTGTTTTTCCTCTCAGACTGAAGATGAGTGGTTATGAGGAGGAAGAGGAGGACAGAGCAGAGTCTCCAGGGTCCAGCTGTGTGTCTCTGAAGAGTGACATGTCCATGGGACATCCTATAAACTTCAGTAATGAACCTGGACCCTCACACACAAAGTAAGAGACCTGCTCCAAACATGTGAAGCTCCAAACTGAATCCTCAGAGAATGAACCAGTGAATGATGTGTTCTGAATAAAAACATGTTTGTGTTTGCAGAGGTCAGGACCACAGACTGAGAGCAGAGTCTCCAGGGTCCAGCTGTGTGTCTCTGAAGAGTGACTGGTCCATGGATCCTCCTCTATTCTTCAGTAATGAACCTGGACCCTCACACACAGAGTAAGAGACTGTTTCTACTGTGACCTGCTCTGAAGAGGATTTAGTTTCCTCTAGTGTGGCCCCTGCATTAGGACACAGCTTCATTGAAGTTGGTGACTAATCTCTCAGAATCACTCAAAGAGCTCAGACCTCCACCAAGAACCAACACGCTCCTTATGAAACCACTTTGAGATTCACTAGAGACTCATTTTGATTTGGATCTGCACCAAATTCCACACACTGGTAAACATCAGTCCTCTGAACATGTCTGTGAAAGAGGACCCCCCCCCCCCCCCCCCCCGATCTGGTTCACAGACCACAACCTTCCACCAAGTTTACTGGTAATCTGTCGTTTTTTATAATCCCACTAACGAACCAACCAACACACAAACATACTGGGTGAAAACAAAACCTCCTTGACAGAAGTAATGACAACCTGTGACTGGGACATGTGAGTTATCAGGAAATGTCTTCACAGAGAGAGGAAGAGGAGTCATGTTTCTGAGGAGGAGCAGTCGTCCTGCTGTGCTTCGTGTCAGGACGTCCTGAAGGATCCAGTCTCCACCAGCTGTGGACACTGGTTCTGCAGACAGTGCATCACCTCATACTGGGACCAGTCTGGCTCTTCAGGAGACTCCTCCTGTCCCCAGTGTGGACAAAGATCCAGAACAGGAGCTGGAGCTCAGACAGCCGGTCAGAGCAGCACTGTACATGTGTCTGCTGATGTCTTCACTTCTGACAACAGCACATGTGGTTTTATTTTGTTCCTTCATACAGCATCAACATTTAACATCGTTATAAAAGCACAAAGTTAAAAAGCTTTTATTTTCTGTAGTTTTTCTGTATCTGATGAAAACAATCAGCAGATTCTCAGATTCTCTGTCTCTGACATTGTTTCTTGTCTTTCAGCAGATCGTGGTCTGCAGGAGGTTTTAGATGAACATAAGCTCAGTCTGAGGAGGAGATGTGAACATGTGACTGAAGGAGCTGATGAAACAGGAAGTAGAACCCTCCTCAACAGGATCTACACTGAGCTCTACATCACAGAGGGACAGAGTGAAGAGGTTAATACTCAACATGAGGTGAGGCAGCTTGAGACGGCTTCCAAGAAGAAGATCCTCCACGACACTCCCATCAAGTGCCACGACATCTTTAAAGCCTCAACTGACCAGCAGAGCAGCATCAGAGTCGTCCTGACCAACGGCGTCGCTGGCGTTGGAAAAACCTTCTCTGTGCAGAAGTTCACTCTGGACTGGGCCGAGGGTTTAGAAAACCAAGATGTGGGTCTGCTGACTGTGCTTTCGTTCAGGGAGCTGAACCTGGTGAAAGACCAGCAGCACAGTCTTCTCACGCTGCTCCGTGTTTTCCATCCAGCGTTACAGAAGCTCACGGCAGAGACGCTCGCTGTCTGTAAACCTTTGTTCATCTTTGACGGCCTGGATGAAAGCAGACTTTCTCTGGACTTCAACCACAGGGAGCTTGTGTCTGATGTCACACAGAGGTCATCAGTCAACGTGCTGCTGACAAACCTCATCCGGGGGAATCTGCTTCCCTCGGCTCTCGTCTGGATAACCTCCAGACCTGCGGCGGCCAATCAGATCCCTCCTGCATGTGTTGACAGGGTCACAGAAGTACGAGGCTTCACTGACGCCCAGAAGGAGGAGTACTTCAGGAGGAGATTCAGTGATGAAGAGCTGTGCAGCAGAATCATCTCACACATCAAGATGTCCAGGAGCCTCCACATCATGTGTCAAATCCCAGTCTTCTGCTGGATCAGTGCTACAGTTCTGGAGCACATGTTGACCACAGACCAGAGAGGAGAGCTGCCCAAGACCCTGACTGACCTGTACTCACACTTCCTGCTGGTTCAGACAAAGAGGAAGAACAACAAGTACGGTGAGGGACATGAGACGACTCTCCTGAAGCTGGGGAGGCTGGCACTTAAACATCTGGAGGAAGGAAACATCATGTTCTACCAAGAAGACCTGGAGCGGTGTGGTCTTAATGTCACAGAGGCCTCGGTGTACTCAGGAGTTTGTACTGAGATCTTCAGAAGAGAGTGTGTGATCTTCCAGAAATCAGTCTACTGCTTTGTTCATCTGAGCGTTCAGGAGTTTCTGGCTGCAGTCTACATGTTCCATTGTTACACCAAGAGGAACACAGAAGAACTCAACAACTTCTTGGGAACATATGGGGACACAGACAGTACCTTCTCCCTGGATGACCTCCTGAAGAGAACCATGAAGAAATCCCTCACCAGTACAAATGGTCATCTGGACCTGTTTGTTCGCTTCCTTCACGGCCTCAGTCTGGAGTCCAACCAGAGAGTCTTAGGAGGCCTGCTGGGTCGGACAGAGAACAATCCAAAGATCATCCAGAGAATCATCAACAACCTGAAGGAGATGGAGAGTGATGATATTTCTCCTGACAGAAGCATCAACAACCTGAAGGAGATGGAGAGTGATGACATTTCTCCTGACAGAAGCATCAACATCTTCCACTGTCTGACTGAGATGAACGACCACTCAGTTCATCAGCAGATGCAACAGTTCCTGACGTCAGAGAACAGATCAGAGGAGAAACTCTCTGAGATCCACTGCTCAGCTCTGGCCTACATGCTGCAGATGTCAGAGGAGGTTCTGGATGAGTTGGACCTGGAGACGTTCAACACATCAGACCAGGGTCGACTGAGACTGATCCCAGCTGTGAGGAACTGCAGGAAGGCTCTGTGAGTCCAGACATGATCAATAACATGTTCAATCAGTGGAGATGAGTCGTTCTTCAAATCCACTCAGTGTTAAATGGTTCTCATTGTTTTGGGCAGCATGGTGTTGCAGTGGTCAACACTGTTAGTGCAGCCTTTCTGTGAGGAGGAGGTTCTCCTGGTGTCTGCAGGGTTTTCTCTGGGTTCTCCAGCTTCCTCCACAAACCCAAAGACATGGAGATCTGTGTGTGTGTGTGTGTGTGTGTGTGTGTGTGTGTGTGTGTGTGTGTGTGTGTGTGTGTGTGTGTGTGTGTGTGTGTGTGTGTGTGTAATAAAGTTATTATTATTATTATGTACATATACATTCTCATTGTTCTCATACGTACATGAGAACAATGAGAATGTGGAGAGTGAAATCCAATGTGATCACTGTGCTGGAGTTTGAGGGTTCAGACATACGACCATGTGGGGTGCAAGGGAGATTATTGTATATACTGTATATATATATATATATCTATATATATATATATATAGATATATATATATCTATAAATATATATATGAGCAAACAGCTAGCACCGAGTGAGGAGACGATCACTGAATCAGTGTTTTGGATGAGAATCACTGACGGTTCCTTGAAACTGAAGAAGCAGGAAATATAGTTTATTCTTCTTCTTGTCAAACTGAATTCCCACCCTGCGTTTGTACGCCACCACCAACCAGTGCAGTGTCCGTCCCTCCAGGTTCCTGACATGTGGACTTCACAATAATATGAGGTCACTGTAACCTTTGACCTTTGACCACTGAAATCTAATCAGTTTCTCTTTGAGTCAAAATGTGAAGAAATCCCCTAAAGACAGACTTGAGACATCATGTTCAAGAGGCCATGAACATGTTCTGTGACCTTGACCTTTGACCTTTGACCACCTGAATCTAATGAGTTCCTCTGTTAGTCTGAATGAACGCTTGGACCAAATCTGAAAGGATTCTCTTGAGGAGTTTTTAACAAAAAGGGGATTTACCAGGGTGAGGGTCACATGATCACGTTTTGTATGAATGTTGTGTTTTCTGATTTAATTCTCACAGATTTTATATTTTCTTTAATTACAGACTCGGTGGTTGTCGACTCTCAGAGACTCACTGTGAAGTCGTGGCCTCAGCTCTGAAGTCAGACCCCTCACATCTGAGAGAACTGGATCTGAGAGGAAACTACCTGCAGGATTCAGGAGTGAAGCTGCTGTGTTCTGGACTGGAGAGTCCAAACTGTCGACTGGAGACTCTGAGGTCCTTAAATCCTTCTTCACTTTTCAGACTTTCTTTCTTATTGGGTCATTATTTATTTAAATTGTCTCAGTTCTGCTCTGCTCACTGTCCCTCAGTCATCTGTCCCTCACTCAGCCTGTCAGTCACGTCCACCTCATCAGCTCCATTCACCTGCACTCACCTGCTCCTGATCACTAAGAAAGTGTCAGTAAATAACATGTGGACTGAGGCCGAGCACTCGTCCTCCTCAGGTTTTCAAAATAAGACACGTTCTTATTGAAACACGTTGGGCAGTTGATAAGTATAGAAACAAACAGGAAGTGACTGTCAGGAGCCATCCCTACTTTAAACAGTGTTTAATTACACAAACCTGCTCAGTGACCAAACACAGAGAAGAAGCTGATGAATGAAACAATGGTCCAACATGTCTGATCTGATATTTATCTTCAGGTCACAGACTGGACTGAGGTCAGCAGCATGTTGAGAGTCTGTGTTGACATGATGACGATCCACAACAACAGGAGGACACATTCTAATATTCATATTTCTTTATCCAGGTTGAGGGGCTGCAGTCTGTCAGAGATCAGCTGTTCTTCTCTGGCTTCAGCTCTGAGGTCAAACCCCTCTCATCTGAGAGAACTGGATCTGAGTATCAACAACAACCTGCAGGACTCAGCAGTGAAGGAGCTGTGTGGTTTTCTACAGAGTCCAACCTGTCGACTGGAGACTCTGAGGTCAGACATCATGTTTTAATGTTAAAGGTTCAGTGTGTAGAATGTAGTGACATCTAGTGGTGAAGTGTCGTGTTGCAGCTGAATACCCCTCACCTCACCACCCCCCCCCTTCCAATGAAAGATAACCTGTGGGAGCTTCAGTTGTCATAGAAACTCAAAAGGTTTAGTTTGTCCAGTCTGGGCTACTGTAAAAAACATGGCTGCCTCCGTAGAGAGGACCCTCTCAAGCAGAGGTCTTCAACAGGGGGTCCGCGACCCCTAGGGGGTCCGCAGAGGTACTGCAGGGGGGTCGCGGAATTTTAGGTTGATTAGACAATTTTTGATATTTTTTTAATTTGTAATTTTTTTTCCACGAATTAAAATGTCTTTAAATACACATTAACATGAATCCAACATATTGTCGCGAACGGATAAATGGAGGCAGAAGACGTTATCTTTCAGTCAGCAATGCACACATTCAGCGACACACAATAATAAAAACATGAATATATATGAACCTGTGTATTATTTAAACAGCTTAGTATTGAATGCACAATAACAGGGTAGCTATGTTTACACATGGCACTAGTCCCAGTTTAATATAAAACACAATGTTATTCAATTTATATAGTCGGGGGTCCCTGCTCCATCTCTCCACCAGTTTGGGGTCCTTGGCCTGAAAAACCTTGAAGACGCTGCTCTAAAGTATTTATATATAAAGTATTTCATTCTAAAGTATGTAAATCTAAAGTATGTAAATATAAAGTATTTATATAAAGTATATAAATATAAAGTATATAAATATAAATGTCTCATTCTGAAGTAAAGAAAACAACAACTGGTACAATTCAGATGAAACTAGTGAAAACATCTCTAGGATTCTTTTCTCTTCAGTTTCTAACAATGGATCCTTTCACCTGAATCTTCCACACTGGAGCTTGAAGGTCAAAGTGCAGAACATGTGTTCCTAACAGTGAACACTGATACTGAGCTGAGAGATGTTTGTAGAATGAGCTGAGGACCGAGTCCGGCTCAATGTGACTGAAGTTTTACTGACAGAGAAACAATCCAATGCTGGACAATGTGTACATGTAATGTTTCTGTGGAAGCTCACCAGGACTTGTCCCGGTGGTCCTGTGGACTGACCACATGACAGCGTGCTGCGTTGGTGTTCTGGGACTGGGCTCAGGGTCCAGAGTCCCAGTTGATTATATTTGATGTCTTTTATTTTTAGGACCAAGTTCTTCAGCCCTGTTTCTTCCACTTTGGGTTCATTTCCAACATGAAACCCTTCCTCTGGTTTCAGGACTTACACGGGGTCGTCCATGCCTTTATCTTTTCACCACTAGATCTCTGTCCCGCCCTGTCCACACGTGTTCCTCAGGCTCCCTGCACCACTTTCAACTGGTCCAACTGCTGCTCAGATCATCGCCACTTCAAGAGAACATGATCATAGAACTGCTCGCCCTTTCACACATCAACTGTGGAACATGTTCTGACAAGTGGGTCGGACATTTTCTGGAGCTGAAGCAGCAGCAGGAGATTGTCCGGGTCCGACTCGTTCACAGCAACAGGAACATGTGGGAACATTCAGACGAGGGGCGGAGCCAAAACACATATCTCCATGATAACCATGGTTACGTTAAGTTATGTTAAGTTACAGGTTCACTGTGAAGGAGTTAGTGACGTCTCCAGGTGTCGTACATGTGAACGTAGTCCACTTGTCCACGTGTACGACTCCTGAACATGTCCAGCAAGATATTTAGAGACATCTAGTGGTGAAGTTACATATTACAAACAACTGAACCCCGAGGACACGAGGACTTTCAAGCTGTTTTCAGTCATGAACTCTGTAAAATAGTGTCTGGACATTTTCTGGAGTTTGACTTCCACATATGAAGAACGGGTGGAGCAGCTGGAGGCCGGACATGATGTATAAATCCTGCTGTGGAAAGATCAGTGTTGTTGTTTACAGCTCATCCACACCGGCGTCGGCCCTCATCACCAAAAGATCTGGAATCTCCTCGTGTTTCCAAGTTGACGTCTTCGTCTTCCACGTGTACGGCTCCTCTTCTTCATCCTGAGATGTTTGTGTTCTTCCAGTTTCACGTCCGTCTCATGTGTTTGTGTCCTCAACACGTCCACTCGCTCTCTGTGAATCCTCTGGACATTCACCTGCTCTATTCTCACATGGACTCACCCAGAAACTTTATTAGGAGGCTGCAGGAGAAGTTCCAGAAAATGTCCAGAACAACTTGACTCAGACTTCAGGTCTGAAAACAGAGACAGTGATGTTTAGTCAAAGTCTTTTATTTTCACACATGAACTCAGTTTAATTTACAGTTAAGTTTTATTCTTTATCCAGGTTGTGGAGCTGCAGTCTGTCAGAGATCAGCTGTTCTTCTCTGGCTTCAGCTCTGAGGTCAAACCCCTCTCATTTGAGACAACTGGATCTGACTAAGAACGACCTGCAGGACTCAGGAGTGAAGGAGCTGTGTGGTTTTCTACAGAGTCCAACCTGTCGACTGGAGACTCTGAGGTCAGTTCACTGACTGACTTTTGTAGATCTCATATCTATAAAACAGCATTTATACACAATTTATCTCATTTAATTCTAATTTAACATAATTCCTCTTCATACATAACTTGAATCCATTCATTAATTAATCTGTGACATTTTAAATATTCAGCTACTTGTTAAAACACTGAGTTTAGTTCTGGATTTCCTAAACTGATCTGCAGGACAGAGACCGGGTCCAAATAATCTATTTGTACTGAATCAGGACTCGTTTTTAGTCCAACATGTCTGATTTCATATTTATCTTCCATGTTATGAGTCTGTGCTGACATGAATATGTGTCTGTTATTTTCACACATGAACTCAGTTTAATTTACAGTTAAGTTTTATTCTTTATCCAGGTTGTGGAGCTGCAGTCTGTCAGAGATCAGCTGTTCTTCTCTGGCTTCAGCTCTGAGGTCAAACCCCTCTCATCTGAGAGAACTGGATCTGAGTAACAACGACCTGCAGGACTCAGGAGTGAAGGAGCTGTGTGGTTTTCTACAGAGTCCAACCTGTCGACTGGAGACTCTGAGGTCAGACATCATGTTTTAATGTTAAAGGTTCAGTGTGTAGAATGTAGTGACATCTAGTGGTGAAGAGTCACGTTGCAGCTGAAACCCCCTCACCTCACCCCCCCCTTCCAAACATGAAAGAGAACCTGTGGGAGCTTCAGTTGTCATAGAAACTCAAAAGGTTTAGTTTGTCCAGTCTGGGCTACTGTAAAAAACATGGCTGCCTCCGTAGAGAGGACCCTCTCAAGCAGAGGTCTTCAACAGGGGGTCCGCGACCCCTAGGGGGTCCGCAGAGGTACTGCAGGGGGGTCGCGGAATTTTAGGTTGATTAGACAATTTTTGATATTTTTTTAATTTGTAATTTTTTTTCCACGAATTAAAATGTCTTTAAATACACATTAACATGAATCCAACATATTGTCGCGAACGGATAAATGGAGGCAGAAGACGTTATCTTTCAGTCAGCAATGCACACATTCAGCGACACACAATAATAAAAACATGAATATATATGAACCTGTGTATTATTTAAACAGCTTAGTATTGAATGCACAATAACAGGGTAGCTATGTTTACACATGGCACTAGTCCCAGTTTAATATAAAACACAATGTTATTCAATTTATATAGTCGGGGGTCCCTGCTCCATCTCTCCACCAGTTTGGGGTCCTTGGTCTGAAAAACCTTGAAGACGCTGCTCTAAAGTATTTATATATAAAGTATTTCATTCTAAAGTATGTAATTCTAAAGTATGTAAATATAAAGTATTTATATAAAGTATATAAATATAAAGTATATAAATATAAATGTCTCATTCTGAAGTAAAGAAAACAACAGTTGGTACAATTCAGATGAAACTAGTGAAAACATCTCTAGGATTCTTTTCTCTTCAGTTTCTAACAATGGATCCTTTCACCTGAATCTTCCACACTGGAGCTTGAAGGTCAAAGTGCAGAACATGTGTTCCTAACAGTGAACACTGACACTGAGCTGAGAGATGTTTGTAGAATGAGCTGAGGACCGAGTCCGGCTCAATGTGACTGAAGTTTTACTGACAGAGAAACAATCCAATGCTGGACAATGTGTACATGTAATGTTTCTGTGGAAGCTAACCAGGACTTGTCCCGGTGGTCCTGTGGACTGACCACATGACAGCGTGCTGCGTTGGTGTTCTGGGACTGGGCTCAGGGTCCAGAGTCCCAGTTGATTATATTTGATGTCTTTTATTTTTAGGACCAAGTTCTTCAGCCCTGTTTCTTCCACTTTGGGTTCATTTCCAACATGAAACCCTTCCTCTGGTTTCAGGACTTACACGGGGTCGTCCATGCCTTTATCTTTTCACCACTAGATCTCTGTCCCGCCCTGTACACACGTGTTCCTCAGGCTCCCTGCACCACTTTCAACTGGTCCAACTGCTGCTCAGATCATCGCCACTTCAAGAAAACATGATCATAGAACTGCTCGCCCTTTCACACATCAACTGTGGAACATGTTCTGACAAGTGGGTCGGACATTTTCTGGAGCTGAAGCAGCAGCAGGAGATTGTCCGGGTCCGACTCGTTCACAGCAACAGGAACATGTGGGAACATTCAGACGAGGGGCGGAGCCAAAACACATATCTCCATGGTAACCATGGTTACGTTAAGTTATGTTAAGTTACAGGTTCACTGTGAAGGAGTTAGTGACGTCTCCAGGTGTCGTACATGTGAACGTAGTCCACTTGTTCACGTGTACGACTCCTGAACAGGTCCAGCAAGATATTTAGAGACATCTAGTGGTGAAGTTACATATTACAAAAAATCGGGAACCTCCTCGTGTTTCCAAGTTGACGTCTTCGTCTTCTACGTGTACGGCTCCTCTTCTTCATCCTGAGATGTTTGTGTTCTTCCAGTTTCACGTCCGTCTCACGTGTTTGTGTCCTCAACACGTCCACTCGTCTCTGTGAATCCTCTGGACATTCACCTGCTATTCTCACATGGACTCACTCAGAAACTTTATTAGGAGGCTGCAGGAGAAGTTCCAGAAAATGTCCAGAACAACTTGACTCAGACTTCAGGTCTGAAAACAGAGACAGTGATGTTTAGTCAAAGTCTTTTATTTTCACACATGAACTCAGTTTAATTTACAGTTAAGTTTTATTCTTTATCCAGGTTGTGGAGCTGCAGTCTGTCAGAGATCAGCTGTTCTTCTCTGGCTTCAGCTCTGAGGTCAAACCCCTCTCATCTGAGAGAACTGGATCTGACTGACAACGACCTGCAGGACTCAGGAGTGAAGGAGCTGTGTGGTTTTCTACAGAGTCCAACCTGTCGACTGGAGACTCTGAGGTCAGTTCACTGACTGACTTTTGTAGATCTCATATCTATAAAACAGCATTTATACACAATTTATCTCATTTAATTCTAATTTAACATAATTCCTCTTCATACATAACTTGAATCCATTCATTAATTAATCTGTGACATTTTAAATATTCAGCTACTTGTTAAAACACTGAGTTTAGTTCTGGATTTCCTAAACTGATCTGCAGGACAGAGACCGGGTCCAAATAATCTATTTGTCCTGAATCAGGACTCGTTTTTAGTCCAACATGTCTGATTTCATATTTATCTTCCATGTTATGAGTCTGTGCTGACATGAATATGTGTCTGTTATTTTCACACATGAACTCAGTTTAATTTACAGTTAAGTTTTATTCTTTATCCAGGTTGTGGGGCTGCAGTCTGTCAGAGATCAGCTGTTCTTCTCTGGCTTCAGCTCTGAGGTCAAACCCCTCTCATCTGAGAGAACTGGATCTGAGAGACAACGACCTGCAGGACTCAGGAGTGAAGGAGCTGCTTGATCTACAGCAGAGTCCAACCTGTCGACTGGAGACTCTGAGGTCAGTAGATGGTTGGAGTCAGTCCACGCTGCTTTCATCAGTATGTTACTAAACACAGTCAGTATCACAGATCCAGGGTCTGTGCTACCAAGCAGGATTTGTGGTTATCAGGTTAACTTCAGGTTTAGTTTTTTCAGTCCTACGAAGCTCGTCCACTTCTTAACGAGGTAAATCACCATGGTAACTTCTGATGAACGGCTAACCTGCTCCAGGTTAAGTTGGAGATCAACCCGTATCAAAGCTCCGCCCACTGACCACAGTGACTCTCCACTGTTGTGTGGTGCACACTCTCCTTAAAGGGACGGATAAGGGAAGTTTAAATCAACGTCTGGTTGGTTCAGTTGATCTCTAACTCACCCAGAACATCTCAATCTCTCCAGACTCATCCTGTCACCAAAACACCAGATGCACTCAGTCAGCTTCCTGAAGATAGGTCCATGTGTTTCTATTGAGGAGTGATGTCAGAGGTGTCCACCACAGTGTGTCCTCAGAGACAGTGTGTGTCCTCAGAGACAGTGAGTGTCCTCAGAGACAGTGAGACAGTGTGTGTCCTCAGAGACAGTGAGACAGTGTGTGTCCTCAGAGTCAGTGTGTGTCCTCAGAGACAGTGAGACAGTGTGTGTCCTCAGAGACAGTGTGTGTCCTCAGAGACAGTGAGACAGTGTGTGTCCTCAGAGACAGTGTGTGTCCTCAGAGACAGTGAGACAGTGAGTGTCCTCAGAGACTGTGTGTCCTCAGAGACAGTGTGTGTCCTCAGAGACAGTGAGACAGTGAGTGTCCTCAGATACAGTGTGTGTCCTCAGAGACAGTGAGACAGTGTGTGTCCTCAGAGACAGTGAGACAGTGTGTGTCCACAGAGTCAGTGTGTCCTCAGTGTCAGTGTGTGTTCATTGTGTTACACATTGGCTCTGTTGTGTAACAAGTCAGGAGGAAGTTCCCAAAGTGCAGCAGTTGAAGTATTTATTTACAAAGACTTAAAGTAAACATGGTGGTCAGTTCTGTCAGTGGTGTCTGTAGTGTGTGGGTGTGAGAGAGAGAGAGAGAGAGAGGGAAGTGAGTCTCTGTAACACTGATGTCTTCTTCTCTCAACAGAAGGTGATCTTAGTGAAGGTGAGTGTGAAGAGGACAGTGTGTGTGGACGGAGGCTGAGCTGTGTCCTGAGGATCCAGAGGCTGAAGCAGCAGCAGCTTGTGTGTAGTCTCCAATCTACACAACCCCTAATCTGCATGTGTTTGTGAGATGAAGCCGGAGCACCTGGAGAAAACACGGGGAGAACATGCAGACTCCACACAGGAAGACCCCATCTGAACCGGATTCAAACCAGCAACCTTCCTGCCCCGATTGTGTTTATTCACATGAAGAATGTGTTTATTGAAATGACACAAGCAGAATATATAAACCCTCTGTAAAGAGTCACATACAGTGTATTTAAGTTTGTCTTTATTATTGTCCACCTTTGTCCCTCAGTATGTCTCCATGTGTGTAGAACCACATTCTGTGTATATGTTTGTTTATGATCTTAAAGTTCCTGGATTCACGTCACAAATTGATTTAGTTCCACACAAAGTTAAACACATTGAAATCACTTTGAGTTTAAAATCAGAGTTTTGTCTTTGACACAAAAGATCAAAACTCTGGACTTAAAAATGGGACGTTTTCATTTCTGCATCAGCTGCAGAGCGGTGGTGGCTTTTCTACTTTTGACCCACAGGTGGCGCTGTAGTATAACAGCAGCACATCCCAGTCAAAGCCTTTATATTCAGTCTATGAGTCAAACACATGGATCATTTCCTCTGTGACAAACCAGATGTAACGAGAAGAAAAACATCTCAGAGAGAAAAGTCCTGTTTCTACTTGTCTCTGCTTTAATGCTCAATAAACATCCTTCCACCGACTTCACTGGAATCATGACTCTGCTTTTCTTTCCTCTTGCAAACAAACAGGTGGAAACATCTCGTCCTTGGTGCAGGTAGAAGAACAAAATCACCAGTTTGACATCATGGAAACAACCAGAAGAAAAGTGAATGAGACATTTACAGTATGAAGAAGAGTCGATGAAGAGCAGAGCATCTTTAAGTCTCTGAGGAAACTGTTTCATAAACATTTTACCATATTTAATAGAAAACTGACCCGAGGACGTTTTATACAAACGTAGATGAAGATTCTTGTTGTACGTTCTCGACACCACCTCAGAACAACCACAAGGGGGAGACTGTAGCAGGCCTCTGGGAACAGCAGCATGCTGGGAAATAATTGCTGATGGGAGGTTCACAGCAGAGACAAGGGACAGAAAGTGTCTGAGAGATGATGTCCTGAAGACAGTGGACATCTTGGGCCTGTTGTGTTGAACAGCTTGTGTTATTCTGTGGAGACACTTGTCTCAACATGATGATTTCACTTCCTCTTCAAGCCCGTCTCAGTTCTTTGTGACTTCAGGATAAGAAATGTTTGACAGAGTCAGTTCCTGACAGGCTCAGGTTCTCACTGTATGGAGAGGTCATCATGTGACTTTGTTATGATCCTCAACACACGTGTGTCAGTGTAACATGTGACTGTGACGCCATGTTCATGAACACGCTGCTCTAACATCTGTCCAGCAGATGTTGAAGCTCTGAGGTCCACTTCCTCTGCACCAGAGTGAGACCATCATCTCTTCATGCAGCTGTGCACGAGGCTGTTGTCACGGTGACCAAACACAAAGTGTGAACAACACGTCGTCCAAAGGATCCGTTAGAATTCCATCAAACACATTTATGGGATATACTTTATACTGATGAAGAGTTTGTGGCTGTGATAAACCAGAGGAAGATGATGATGATCACGTGTCTCACATCATGTTCATAGACTTCAGATCAACTCAGATCCAGAAGAAAACCTTCACCTGTGTTTCCATAGCAACTGACTCCGAGTTAGGCTCCTGTCAATCATCTGATCCTCACTCCAGTCCAGCAGGTGGCGGTACTGCGCCTGTGAGCTGATGAACACACCCCTGCTGTCAGCTGACTGACGGAGTGTGTCATGTGACAGTTTGCTGTCATGTGACCTCTGTGATTCTATATTGTCGCCAGCTGCGACTTCAGCTATTCAGAGGAACCAGGTGGAACCCGGTGGAACCCGGTGGAACCCGGTGGAACCCAGTGGAACCCAGAGGAACTCAGTGGAACCCAGAAGAACCAGGTAGAACCCGGAAGAACCCAGAAGAACCAGGTGGAACCAGGTAGAACCCGGAAGAACCCGGTGGAACCCAGAGGAACCCGGTGGAACTCAGTGGAACCCGGTGGAACTCAGTGGAACCCAGAAGAACCAGGTAGAACCCGGAGGAACCCGGTGAAGGTGAGGGTGTTGACGGACAGAACTTTCCTCGGTTCCTGTTTGAAGTTTTTTTCTGTGGAACTTTGCTGTTGGTGCTCACAGCTAGCAGCTAGCAGCTAGTATTTAGTATTTAGTATTTAGCAGTTAGTATTTAGCAGTTAGTATTTAGCAGCTAGTATTTAGTATTCAGTTAGTAGCCAGAGACAGAAACAGCAGCTAAAACAAACTGAAACATGTTGAAACAACTTCCTCTAATAACGTGTATTACACTCAGCCCTGTAGCGCCCCCTGCTGTCCATCACGTGTAGCTGCTCTTTATTCCTATTCGTCCCATTTGAACACGTGTTCTTGTCTGAGGTGAAAACAGAGTCAGAGGTTTGTGTAGAAGATGAAACTGATGTTTGTTCACACACAGACAGACACACACACACACACACACTGCTTCATGATGAAGTCATGATTCATCTCATTCTGCTGCAGATTTCTCTCTTTGTTTTAACGTTTGATTTGGTGTTTGATTTTAAAATGAAAGTTGAAAGAAGATATTTTAACAGTTTTTTCTCTCTTGATAAATTTCACAGTCAAAGTATTCAAACATTAAAGCTACAGACTAATTAACCTTTTGTTTTCCTCGACTACATCGACTGTTGCGTTTTAATAGAAACTCAAAACAAAGCAAACGCATCATTTCCCGAAACGTCCCATGTTTGAGTTCGTCCTCAGTCCTGAGTTGGACACAAAGATCTTTTTTCTATACATTTTATTTGAGACAATTTCATGTTCAGGAGAGAAACTCTAAACTTTATTTACAACATCTCCACTAACACAAAATCATAAAGAGCCATGATTCATTATATCATTTACTTTCAGTTTGAATTAATTTTCATTTGATTTGTATTTGTTGTTCCATGTTCGTACTGTTTCTTGCTAAAGGTGTTGATGTCACTTCCTGTCTGGTTTCAGATGCAGTTGGTGGTGTTGTGTTACTTCCTGTCGTCTCTGCTGGGCAGCGACGCGGCGCCGGCAGAAGATGAGGTGACCTTCCTGCCTGGTCTGCAGAAACAGCCGAGTTTCAGACATTACTCTGGTTACCTGAGTGTGGCCGACGGAAAACACCTGCACTACTGGTCAGTACCTGAGACGCACACCTGACACTTCACGTGTGATGTCACCGTTTCCACTGTCACATGTTATGGAGGAAAAACAAATATAATAAAATGTTTCTATGAGCTCTTTGATTTCCACGACATCCACCCGGCCCTCGCTACGTCAGCTGAGCTTCAGCTTGTTCTCAGGTTGGTGGAGTCCCAGAACGACCCGTCCTCTGACCCGGTGGTGTTGTGGTTGAATGGCGGCCCCGGCTGCAGCTCTCTGGACGGACTGCTGACCGAACACGGACCCTTCCTGGTAGGTAACCTCTACCTGTACCACTGGGATGTCTGATTCTTGTTGTTCTGGGTTTGTTCCCTCATGGTTGATGCACTTTGGATAAAAGCGTCAGCTCAATGAAATGTCACGTCACAGCGCCACCTGCTGACTTCTGACCTGTCATTTTAAGATCCAGGATGATGGAGTGACTTTGCAGTACAACCCTTATTCCTGGAACAAGGTCAGTTCTGCACGCCATCTTGTGTGTCGGGTGGTTTGGACACATGGTTTGATTCCTGAAAGCTGATTGGTTCACTGTTTCCAAGCAGCTTGCCAACATGTTGTACCTGGAGTCTCCAGCAGGAGTTGGTTTCTCGTACTCTGATGATAAGAATTACGTGACAAACGACACCGAGGTCAGTGACGCGTCTGAAACTCAGGTCCTGATTGGCTCACAGGTGTTGAGTGATTTTATTTTTTTCCTCGTTCCAGGTGTCTATGAACAACTTCCTGGCTCTGAGGGAATTCTTCCGTTTGTTCCCAGAGTTCAGCAAGAACAACCTCTTTCTGACCGGAGAGAGTTACGGAGGAATCTACATCCCGACGCTGGCAGAGCGAGTGATGGAGGACGCCACCCTCAACCTGCAGGTACGCACCGGTGTCATAGCACCACACGCCAGAGTGACATCACTGTCAACTTTCATATTAACTAAATAAGCACCCTGTCGTGTTAGGGCGTTGCCGTGGGAAACGGTATGTCGAGTTACGAGATGAACGATAACTCTCTGGTGTTCTTCGCCTACTACCACGGCCTGTTGGGGAGCGGACTGTGGAGCCGGCTGCAGACGTTTTGCTGCAGCGACGCGACGTGCAACTTTTACAACAATCAGGACCAGAACTGCTCTGCCAGCGTGAGTCTGAACCGGTTTGTGATAAATACTGATCTGAACCCGGTTACAGAATCTGGTTCGACCCGGTTTAAAGCAGGTGTCTCTGTCGGCAGGTGTCGGAGGTTCAGGACGTCGTCTACAGTTCAGGTCTGAACATGTACAACCTGTACTCGTCATGTCCAGGTGGAGTTGGACAGAGAGTCAGGTGAGCTGCGACCTCTGACCTCTGAGTCAACATGTGTACATCTGAGCTTTTGGAGACCGGTGTTGACTTCCTGTTATTGATCAGTGTGGAGCGAGGCGACCTGGTGATCAGGGATCTGGGGAACTCGTTCATCAATCATCAGTGGACTCAGCTGTGGAACCAGGTGAGTGTGAGTCACCTTGGTTCACCTGAACTCACCTGGTGGATCTGTACAAACCGGGGTTTCTCTCTGACTCTGTAGAAGTTTCGAGTTCTGGCATCTCGCCACCTGTCCGTCCGTCTGGACCCCCCCTGCACAAACTCCACCCCCTCCTCCCTCTACCTGAACAGTCCGTACGTCAGAGCCGCGCTGCACATCCGCCCTGAGGTCCCGGACTGGGTCATCTGCAGGTAGTGTGTGTGTGTCCTCACTTTGTGACCCCCCCCCCCCCCCCCCCCCCCCCCCCCCCCCCCTTTTTAATGGACTATTTGGGGTTAAGACTTCGTTTTAGGGTTAGACTCAGGTTTGGTTAAGGGTTAAGCATTTAGTTTGAATGCATTATGCATTATGCCAATGAGTGTCCTCCCTAAGATGGCTGTACAAACGTGTGTGTTATTATAATAATA
Source organism: Hippoglossus hippoglossus (assembly GCF_009819705.1). Taxonomy (NCBI): domain Eukaryota; kingdom Metazoa; phylum Chordata; class Actinopteri; order Pleuronectiformes; family Pleuronectidae; genus Hippoglossus; species Hippoglossus hippoglossus. The sequence goes on from NC_047155.1 coordinate 529,185, forward strand.
ATACAAGGTGTGTGTTGCAGTGCGGAGGTGAATCTGAACTATGGTCGTCTGTGTCTGGACGTCAGGAAACAGTATCTGAAGCTTCTCTCTGCTCTGGTCAGTGAACTCACAAACTTCATTCACACTTATTACCTCTCAGCGGAAACTACAGATTTCTCTCCAACATACAGAGAACGACTTCAGTCTGGAGCTCAGTGCATTGTGGGATTTCTCCCTAGATCCACATGTGGAGGTGTTTCTGATGCTGCTATCAGCTGAGGCGTTTCCACAGCTCTGATCAGAACAGCTGTTCACACAGAACCTCCGTTAGTTATAGTCTCAGTCCTCAGATTTAGTTTTTGTTCAACTAAACTCGGGACCAAGAAACAAATAATTTAGTTGAGAGAATCGTAGATATAATGAAAGTCTAATGAAAACCACTTCCTCTAAACATCAGTTCTGTGTCACAGGTTGGTTGTTAGTAAAGGTTCAATATAAATTCATGACATGAGAACCACTGTTCAGACTTTTATTTTTAAACTCGACAACACAACGTTAAATCAGTGTCTGTAGAACCAGCAGGAAGAGGAATGTGCAGCTCAGCCAATCAGAGAAGGACATTTAGATGATGACATTGATTGATAAACACTGTCAGAGTTGGGGGGCGGGGCCTTGTTAACTCTGTGGCGTCTCTGCAGAAGTACCGGGTCCTGGTGTATAACGGCGACGTGGACATGGCGTGTAACTTCATGGGAGATGAGTGGTTCGTTGAGTCTCTGCACCAGCAGGTAACTTCCTGTTTGACTTAATAATCAATAACCACTTTGGGGGGGTGTGCCCTAACCCTGTGTAAGAAATCTGGGTTTTATTAAAACAGCAACATTTGGAACACTAATGAACATGTCGTGCTTCACATGAAACTATGTAAACAGTGAGCCGGCCGGTCGGTGAACACACTTTGTAAAAGTAAAGCAGACGGTCCTGTCCGACCTCCACGCTCTGAAGATACCGGTCACTTCTGTGTTTACGTGATTACGCAGGCTTGTGATTGGACACATGCACGCGACAGGCTGTGGCAGAGCGTGGGGATCGACAGGGAGACGTGTTCGTCTCAGCGTTTTACAAACTGAACCGTGGACTTCTGGACCGTGGTTTTGGTTCGAGAATCGTTCGAGCCCTACTCAGGTGTATTGATGTCTCAGGTGCTGGTTCAGAGGCGTCCATGGTTCTATAACGATGAAGACGGTCGACAGGTCGGAGGCTTCGTCAAAGAGTTTAACAACATCGCCTTCCTCACAGTCAAGGTAAACGCTGCCGCCATCATCAGCTGACCCTCACTGATCACTTCCTCGACTCACCTGGTTGCTGACCTTTACCTCCATCCTCCTGCAGGGCTCTGGTCACATGGTTCCATCAGATAAACCAGTCGCTGCCTTCGCCATGTTCACCAGATTTATCAAGAGACAACCCTACTGACCTGAGGGGCACCCACCTCCTGCCAGCCAATCAGCACAGCTCTCTACTGCGTTGCTATTGTGTGGTTGTCATGGAAACGATCACTGCCATCAGTTTCTTTAATGTGAAGCTTCTTCTGCTGTATGTTTTTGGTTTAAGAACCAGTTCAATAAAGTTTGAAACAAAAAGTATTTTTTTCTTTTCAACTGAACCTGATTCAAACGTCTGAAACGAGGAGACGTCAAGTTAAAAAACAGACACGATACACAACACGATGACGACAAATCCACAACTTCATCAAGTCCCAAACCTGCTCTGACCTGAGATCAGATCTTTATTCTGACCTGTTGTTTTCTGCAGCTTCGGTAAACTCTGAGAAATGTAACCTCCCAAAATTCCTCAATTCAGAAATTAATTCAAATGAGATGTTCTCACAAGTCAAAGTTCTCGAAGCTTTACTTGTTAAAATCAAGAGTGAAGAACCGAGTTGTAGATGACTGGACACTGGTATTAAATCTATAATCTACAGCTTCAAAGACGAGATGTTTACACCATGTGCTGAAATATCCACATCATCAAAAATCAGGAGGAAACAAAGTTGTTTCCTTCGTGTCTTTACTGACACAGAAGAGTCGTGTGAACACATCAGACGTCAGGATTTTAAACCTGGAGAAAATAAAGGTTCATCTGGAAAGTTTGTGTGTTTTGGGCCTGATGATTAATCACGAATGAAACACTGATGAAGTTCACGCCACTGGTGTCGTTTCATTTACAGGATCCTCATCATATATGTGCTTCTGTTTCATGTGAAGAGGGAAAGACCTGATTGATTTACTTTTGGATTTTGATATTTTTAATAGGAATCTCATCTGGGACAAAGGGAGGTTAAAATGTTAATTCTGTTTTTGAAGCTTTATAAATGTGGAATGAATCTAAAATGAATAAAAAAACAACTTGAAGTTTTGTCTGAAGTGTTTTTAACTGGAATGTAAACGATGCCTCTGACATAATTATTGGTCTTCCTCTCCTCTAGTCCTCCTCCTCTTCCCCTGCTCCTCTTCCTCCTCTAGTCCTCCTCCTCTTCCCCTGCTCCTCTTCCTCTCCTCTTCCTATCCTCCTCCTCCCCCTCTCCTCTTCTTCTCTTTCTCCTCCTCCCCCTCCTCTTCCTCTTCTCCTCCTCTTCCTCTCCTCCTCTTTCTCTAGTCCTCCTCCTCTTCCCCTGCTCCTCTTCCTCTCCTCTAGTCCTCCTCCTCTTCCCCTGCTCCTCTTCCTCTCCTCTAGTCCTCCTCCTCTTCCCCTCCTCCTCCCCCTCTCCTCTTCTTCTCTTTCTCCTCCTCCCCCTCCTCTTCCTCTCCTCTTCTTCTCCTCCTCTTCCTCTCCTCCTCTTTCTCTAGTCCTCCCCTTCTCTCCTCCTCCTCCCTCTCCTCTTCCTCTCCTCTTCTCTCTAGTCCTCCCCTTCTCTCCTCCTCTTCCTCTCCTCTCTCTAGTCCTCCCTCTCCTCTTCCTCTCCTCCTCTCTCTAGTCCTCCCCTTCTCTCCTCCTCCTCCCTCTCCTCCTCCCCCTCCTCCTCCCTCTCCTCTTCCTCTCCTCCTCTCTCTAGTCCTCCCCTTCTCTCCTCCTCCTCCCTCTCCTCTTCCTCTCCTCTTCTCTCTAGTCCTCCCCTTCTCTCCTCCTCCTCCCTCTCCTCTTCCTCTCCTCCTCTCTCTAGTCCTCCCCTTCTCTCCTCCTCTCCCTCTCCTCCTCTCTCTAGTCCTCCCTCTCCTCTTCCTCTCCTCCTCTCTCTAGTCCTCCCCTTCTCTCCTCCTCCTCCCTCTCCTCCTCCCCCTCCTCCTCCCTCTCCTCTTCCTCTCCTCTTCTCTCTAGTCCTCCCCTTCTCTCCTCCTCCTCCCTCTCCTCTTCCTCTCCTCTTCTCTCTAGTCCTCCCCTTCTCTCCTCCTCCTCCCTCTCCTCTTCCTCTCCTCTTCTTCTCCTCCTCTTCCTCTCCTCCTCTTTCTCTAGTCCTCCCCTTCTCTCCTCCTCCTCCCTCTCCTCTTCCTCTCCTCCTCTTTCTCTAGTCCTCCTCCTCTCCTCCTCTCCTCCCTCTTATATTTAATCTCCTGTCATGTTGAACTCCATCTCTTGCTCTCTGGCTGCCATGGTTACCGACTTCACATTATGCAGTTGCCATGGTGACAATGATCAGCTGATCGGTGTCTTTCTTTTTTTTGATCTGTCATCAATAAACCCGTCGGTGACGTCATTCTATTTCCTTTTTGTGCGGGAAGTCGATGACAGAGAAGCTGCTGATCAGGCGGATCAGTGTCTGCTCTGCATCCTCCTCCTCTTCCTCCTCTTCTCTCCATCCTCCTCCTCTTCCTCCGCAGCGATGCTTCCTTCAGCCTGACGGGCCTCGGTGCTCTGTGAGCGGCCGGACTCTCGGTCATGGTCCAGAAATCCCGCAACGGCGGCATGTTCCCCGCAGCGCAGACCGACCAGAAGAAGCTGAAGGTCGGCTTCGTGGGTCTGGAGGCCGGAGGCAGCGAGTCCAGAGACGGAGCTCTGCTCATATCAGGTAGGTGTGTGTGTGTGTGTGTGTGTGTGTGTGTGTGTGTGTGTGTGTGTGTGTGTGTGTGTGTGTGTGTGTGTGTGTGTGTGTGTGTGTGTGTGTGTCAGAAATTAAAGATAAAATTTACATTTAAAATAAGCCCCTCCCACCAGATATTAAAGGGGACATATCATGCAAATTCCACTTTGTTCGTGCTTCTACAGGTTAATGTGGGTATCTGGCTCATGTCTACCAACCCAAACACTCTGGGGGAAACACTCGTGCGTTTTGTTATAGTTCCTCTAAGTCAGAAACGTCGTGCTTGAGCGACTCGATTGAGCTTCCTGGGTTTTGTGTCGTCACAAGGAACTGGAAGTCTCCCTACATGGTCTTGGCCCACCCCCCACCTCATCCCTCCTAAAACTGAGTTCAAATAATCATGATCGCCCCCTGGTGTCCAGCTGCAGTACAGGTCATAGACCTCCTCCATGTTAGCAGATGGGACATGAACCAAACTAAAGAATCAAAGTAGACGTTAAATGAATGTTTGTAAAGATGTTTCTGTCGTTTCAGGTCGTTCTCATCTCTCTGATGTTTGTTCACGTGTTTCTGATCAGTTTGGTTTGAATCAGTTATTTGATGATATGAAAACAGGCTGAGACGTGATGATTGACAGCTGAGACTGACTCCTGTGATTGGTAGTGTGTGTGTGTGGGCGGGACCTTGATACAACGTTTCCACTCTACGACTGCACAGACTGACTGTAAACAATGTCATCACCAGAAGATGGCAGCGTTTGTATCTGAGATATTGTAATTTTTATGTTTGGAGAAGGTGGAGACGTGTCGTCCATCTTTGTTTACAGGCTACAGTTAGCATACTGTGGTTAGCAGGAAGCTAAAGTATTAACGACATTAGGCGCCCCACAGATACCACAAGGAAGCTTCTCCCTCTGAGGGGGGGGGGGACTTCTGGTGAATTAAAGTCAACTGAGGATTCATTGATCACTGACTGATGTCTGTCTCTGTCCAGGTGCAGAGGACGGACCTCGGCGGCAGCGCAGCAGCGTCTCCGGGGGAAAGAAACCTCCGAAACGAAATGCTCTCTACAGACGACTGCAGAACTTCCTGTACAACGTCCTGGAGAGGCCTCGAGGATGGGCCTTCATCTACCACGCCTACGTGTAAACACCTGTCCTCACACCTGTCCTCACACCTGTCCTCACATCTGTCCTCACACCTGTCCTCACATCTGTCCTCGCCTGTCCTCACATCTGTCCTCGCCTGTCCTCACATCTGTCCTCACACCTGTCCTCACATCTGTCCTCGCCTGTCCTCACACCTGTCCTCACATCTGTCCTCACACCTGTCCTCACATCTGTCCTCACACCTGTCCTCACATCTGTCCTCGCCTGTCCTCGCATCTGTCCTCACACCTGTCCTCGCCTGTCCTCGCATCTGTCCTCACATTTGTCCTCACACCTGTCCTCGCCTGTCCTCACATCTGTCCTCGCATCTGTCCTCACAATTGTCCTCACATCTGTTGTCACATCTGTCCTCACACCTGTCCTCACATCTGTCCTCACACCTGTCCTCACATCTGTCCTCGCATCTGTCCTCACATCTGTCCTCACACCTGTCCTCACACCTGTCCTCACACCTGTCCTCACATCTGTCCTCACACCTGTCCTCACATCTGTCCTCGCCTGTCCTCACATCTGTCCTCGCATCTGTCCTCACATCTGTCGTCACACCTGTCCTCACCTGTCCTCACATCTGTCCTCACCTGTCCTCACACCTGTCCTCACCTGTCCTCACATCTGTCCTCACATCTGTCTTCATATTTGTCCTCACATCTGTTTCTGTTTGAAATAAACATCAAAATACATAACAGTCGAAACAGGAAACTAAAGTGAAGGACGTCAGTGACTCACGGATAAAATCAATAGTCAGTTTCAAGGAAGACCTGAGATCAGGTGCCACAGTTTTAATATTCCCCTGGAAACACAGATGTCAGTGGATGTTTTGTTTTCAGGTTCCTGCTGGTGTTCTCCTGTCTGGTTCTGTCTGTGTTCTCCACCATCAAAGAGTACGAGAAGAGTTCAGAGGACGCTCTCTACATCCTGGTAAAAACACTTTTATCTGATCTGAGGTCAGAGGTCAGGCACTTTCTGAGTCAGTGCTCCGGCTAATTCAACAGGAAACCATCAAAACAGAAATCAATCAGCTGCTTTATCAATAAGTTTTTTACGGTGTGTTGTTGTCGTCATGTCACAGGAAGTGGTGACCATCGTGGTGTTCGGGGTGGAGTACATGGTGAGGATCTGGGCTGCAGGTTGTTGTTGTCGGTTCAGAGGATGGAGAGGACGACTCAAGTTCGCCAGAAAACCCTTTTGTGTCATCGGTGAGTCTGACCACGATAAAGACACGTTCACCAGAGGACGGTAGGACTCACCTCTCTCTCTCTCTGACCTGTCTGTCTCTCAGACGTTATGGTGTTGATAGCATCCATCTCCGTCTTGGCGGCGGGGACTCAGGGGAACGTCTTTGCGACATCAGCAATTCGTTCTCTTCGGTTCCTTCAGATCCTGAGGATGATCCGTATGGACCGACGAGGAGGAACCTGGAAACTGCTTGGATCAGTGGTGTACGCCCACAGCAAGGTGTGTGTGTGTGTGTGTGTGTGTGTGTGTGTGTGTGTGTGTGTGTGTGTGTGTGTGTGTGTGTGTGTGTGTGTGTGTGTGTGTGTGTGTGTGTGTGTGTGTGTGTGTGTGTGTGTGTGTGTCAGCAGTCCTGGTTTGTTCGTATCATGTTTGTTACATCTGATCTTATCCATTGATCCTGGACTGTTATTGATCCTCCCCTCCCCAGTGTTTCACTCCCAGTTTGTTTAAAGATGTGTGTTTGTGTGTGTATGATTTCAGTTTCAGTCTGAAAATAAAAGTAGATCTTTTTTCTTGTGTCTGTGATTGTATGTCACATCATCAGTGATGAACTCAGAGTCACAAGATGTTTTAGTTCTTCGGTCACCATCGGCAGGGAAACCGAGCCGGAGGCGATCGCTCCCCGGTTCGTGTCCAAGTTGTGTGCTACCTCACGGATCACCCCTCTTGATCCACAGCCACCTCCACGTCTTTTCTGCAGCCTAGTTCCTGGTGTCTCTTCTCCCCTGCAAAGCTCTGCAGCCCACCTCCATGGGCACACACGGGCCTTCCATCTGCATTCAATGAAAATCCCTAGATATTTAACCTTCTTGTGTTAATGGGCCTCCTCTATCAAGCCTCCCTAGGTCGACCGTCAGCTACCAATCGCACTCTGAAAGTAGGAGTCCAGTAGTAGAGGCCCTGAGCTCCATCAACAGTGTCTCTCCTGCCCTTCTTTCAGCCCCTGGTCATGGTGCCACCTTTACCTGCCTTCTCCCAAGGCTTTTGAGCAGCAGCTCATGATGTGCTCCAGGGAACCTCTTGCCAGGCACAGTGGGCATGCCTGGGTACTGGCATGGATTGTTGGTGTGCCCCTAAAGGGCAATACCGCTTAAACTCAGGCAGGCCCAGCCACCACCAAAGGAACTAGCTGATATTTCTCTCAAAGCCTTCCACATTGGTCATTGTCTCCTCATTAATAAGTAGAGAAGCTGCAGGAAGCATTGTTCAAAGTCTTCAGAGGATTCCATGCTGATAAATCAATGCTTTATTGACTGGACTCTGCAGTGTCTCTAAAGGGGCAGTCGAAGATCTTCCCCAGCCTCTTCACCGGCCTCTCTGTCCCTGATGGAATCTGGGCTCCTGATATGGTGCAACCAGGGATGATGCCTTTTTGTAGCCGATGCCATTCAGATGTTGTGGTTCCAATGGTGCATCTCAGACTGAAATTGTTGTAGTGTTCTTCGGTCCTCTCTGGAAAATGGCACCTTCTCAGTGCTGTTGACAAGGTCGAGCCAAATGACGGCCAGGTCTCCTCTACTCTCTCTCTCTATTCTCATAGGTCAACTGGGTAACTACTCATGTCTCTCTCTCTGTTTCTGTTCCTAATGTCTCTTTGTCGCCCCCTACAGGAGTTGATCACAGCCTGGTACATCGGCTTCCTGTGTCTCATTCTGGCCAGTTTCCTCGTTTATTTGGCAGAAAAAGAAGATAACGAACAGTTTGAGACGTATGCTGACGCCCTCTGGTGGGGACTGGTGAGACTGAAACACATGATACTGTGATACATGTTACTATGACTTCAGGGGACATTACATCAACCCGGTCAGACTGGGTAGAGTTAAGATCTCGTTCAGGTTAAAGTCTTTTCTAAGAAAGACTGACTCAGCGATTTACATCTCAGGTTTGACCTCGACATTTGTCTTGACATCCTGTTACTTGTTTCCAGGCGATCTGATTGTTCTGTTTCTGTCAGATCACATTGACAACCATCGGTTATGGAGATAAGTTCCCCATCACCTGGAATGGACGTCTCCTGGCTGCGACCTTCACTCTGATCGGAGTATCTTTCTTTGCTCTGCCCGCTGTGAGTCATTCAAATGATTACCTGAGTTAACCTGAGGTTAGCGTCGACCTGGTCTCCACTCACCTGGTCTGCGGTTCTAATCTGTGTCCTCAGGGGATCCTGGGTTCCGGTTTTGCTCTGAAGGTCCAGGAGCAGCACCGACAAAAACACTTTGAGAAGAGACGAAACCCAGCAGCCGGACTCATCCAGGTGAACTGACACTCTGATGGCCACGGCCATTTTCTCTGAGCAAGTCCATCGTATCGTTACAGTAACCTCATCGTTCCTTTAACCTCAATGTTACGGTAACCTTGTCGTTATGGTAACCTCACTGTTACGGTAACCTTGCTGTTACACTAACCTTATCGTTATGGTAACCTCATTCTTAATGGATCCTTGTTGTTACACTAACATTATCGTTAAGGTAACCTCACTGTTATGGTAACCTCACTGTTACGGTAACCTTGTTGCTATGGTAACCTTATCGTTCGGCGACATAACCACTTTAGGAAAAAGACATGGAGCTAACTTTAAGTTCTGAAACTTAAAACTCAGAACCACAAAGAAGCTGCTGATGACGAAGACAAATCTTTTCAATTCATCGGCTTGTTTCGTTTCTGCAGTGACGACATGTGACCGATGACATCATCACTTAATTTAGAACAAACTCCTGCAGCTGAAACTGGATGAAACATGTTTAGAGCAGAAACTCAGTGACAAATATTTACTCCACATTAAAACCAATGATGCAGCAAACATATTTATGTGCTTTTACTTTGAAAATCTGTGCGGGCGATGGGTTCCTTCCTGCTCTGTCTGCATCTGGCTTGTAGTTGTTTCCAGGGAAATAATCCTCCTCTGTCCGTCTGCAGGCGGCGTGGAGAGTTTACGCCACAAATCTGAGCCGAACTGATCTGTCTTCCACCTGGGACTATTACGAGAGGACGGTGTCTGTCCCCATGTACAGGTGAGTCGGTCTCACCTGTCTGTCTGTCGGTTTCTACCTGCCTGTCTGTCGCTATGATTAAATCGTCTTCTCTGTGTCTCAGGTTGATTCCTCCTCTCAATCAGTTGGATTTACTGAGGAACCTCAAGAACAAATCAGGACTCTCATTCAGGTTAGAATATGTTACAAGTATTACTACTACAGCAAGTACACAGAGTACTGCATCAAGTACTCCAAAACAACCACAACTATAACTACTACAGTACTTTTGTTGAAGTGTGAACTTTAATTTATTCTAAAGTCACAGTCATCTAGAAGATTCGTCACAAGGAAAAATAATAACAACCAGTCTCTCTCTCATCTGTCTCTCTATCTGTCTCTCTGTAGGAAGGACGTCCAGCCTGAACCATCTCCCAGGTCAGTGTCCATCTTTATGTTCATGTCTGATTTCTTTCTCAGACCAAGATTTGTAATCATTCAGTCGGAGAACCCATGAACCCTGAGCTCTGACCCCCCCATCGCGAGTGCATGATGGTTTATGTTGATCAGTTATTGACCATTGTTTGTAAACAACTTATATTGATGCATAGTGGGATAAAATGAGTCACTATGAAATATATTTGTGTATATATATATATATATATATATATATATGTATGAACCTAACCTTCCTGGAGCCAGACCTGCTGGAAGCTTACTGGGGAGTTTGGTTGCTGGACCTCGATGAAGAAACCTGCAGGGGCGTGATTAGGAGTAACGGCCGCCTGATCGTAATCTGAGTAGTGTTTTGCTATTGGACTTTAGTGGTAGTGGTAGTGTGGGTTGGCCATAATTTAACACAAGGTGGGTAAAAGGTTTCACTGTACCGGAACAGCTAAGGCTAATGATGAATGATCGATTTTTGGTCATATCATCAGATCTGCAGCTGTATGTCTTGGACAGAGCTGTCAACTGATCACAACCTGGTGGTGGACTGGATCAGATGGTGGGGAAGCCTGCTGGACAGACCTGGAAAACCCTAACGAGTCTTGAGGATGACCTGGGTTCTTTGTCAGAAAACGGTGGATTGGTCTGTCTGGGTTGGGGGTGAGTTTCTGCTCCAAGTGAAAGAGTCTAAGATTCTTGGGGCCTTGTTCATGAGTGAGGGGGGGATGGAACGTCAGATGGACAGAATGGTCGGTGTTGTCCTGGACAGCTGTGATGAAGTAGAAGCTAAGCTGCAAGGCAAAACTTTCCATTAACTGCATGTTCTACTTTCCAACGCTCAGCTATGGTTACAACCTCTGGGTAATAAAATAATTCAATCATGAATACAAGCGTTGAGTTGAAAAAGGGTTTTTGGTGGCTGGGCTCAGCCTTAGAGATACAGAGAGGAGGTCAGGCCTCCGGATTGAGCTTAGAGTAGAATTACTGCTCCCTCATGTCTACAGGGGACAGTTGAGGTTGTTCGGAGAGGTTTCCTCATGGATCCCTTCCATTGGAGGTTTACCGAGCACGCCCAACCAGGAGAAGACCCAAGGGTAGACCCAGAACTTGCTGGAGAGTCGACATATCAGGTTTGGCCTGGGAACCTCCAGAAGGAGCTGGAAAGCATGGCTGGGGAGAGGCATGTCTGAAATACTCAGCTTGGTCAGATCCTTCTGCAACCCGCTGTCAGATAATTGGAAGACTTACAACTTTATTTATAGCTTTTTCAATTTTCTTTCCAAGTACAAAGTCTTTTATCAAACAAAATGCAAAGCTCTCCCACCCCCCTGTAGTACACTTTTACTCTTGTATTTGGAGCAGTGATTATTGGTTAGTGGTTAGTTCAGTTTCGGACATGAACACAGGGTGAAGGTAACCATAACCGGAGACTGGATATAACTACATCACACCCTGAAGTGTCCACTCCCTTGGCATGTAGGTAAAACGTGCAGTTCCCCTTATGGTCCCAGTTCAAAATCATTATCAGTTTGTTTACCAGGTCCGTCCAGCTTCCTCTGCCTGATCCACCAAATGGTGATCATCATGACTGTCCAACAAACATGCAGATGTTCTGATGATAAACAACAAAGTCAGTTGGTAAATTCTAACAATAGGTATAAGAGAACCACCTCCTGGTCAGATATGATGTTTGTTAAAGCAGACTGTGATTAGAACGGCATTCCCCTCGTTCAGATCAGTCTGGCTCTGTTAGGGTCAGAATTTAGGTTTCTTCCCTTTGGTAAACGTTTGTTGTGGTTTGGCACTAATGAGAAGATTCGCTGAACTTGTCCCTCATGTTGAAATTTGTCTCATCATCCTGTTCGTGCAGAGCCCCAACATCTGAAATCATGGACAAGAATCATGTCTCATTGGGACAATAAAGGACATTCAGGAACTTTTCTCTTGACCTGATCCCAAAACACATTGATTAAACTTGTCTGTTATTTTGTCTGCAGTCAGAAGGTCAGTCTGAAGGAGAGGGTCTTCTCGTCCCCCCGCAGCTCAGGAACCAAAGGGAAAGGTTCCCCCCAGCATGGTGAGTTAGAACCAAGGTCTGCAGGTTCAAGTTCCCACCAACCAGCAAGAACCTTATTATTACTTACTATTTGATAAACATTAAACCAGACTGGAGGAACTTGTTCATGAAAAAACCTGCCAGAACTGGTTTGATTGAAAACCTGCGGACTAGACTATAACCTGAACAATAACCGGGACAGAACTCAACTACAGTACTGATTCTCTTGTGTCTCACATCCTTAACCTCTATCCATCCTTCACTGCTTACTTTCTTAAGTGGTTCCTACAGTCGGCCCCGGTGTTGCTCCTAGTGTGGGTCCTAGTCCTGGTGGGGCACCTGGAGTTCCTGGAGGTCCTGGTGGTCCAGGGGGGATCCAGGCCCTGCGACGGTCCCCCAGCATGGAGCCTTGTCTGGAGGAGAGTCCCAGCAAGGTTCCAAAGAGTTGGAGCTTCGGAGAACGCAGCAGAACCCGACAGGCCTTCAGGATCCGAGGAGCTGCTTCACGCCAAAACTCTGAAGGTAAGACCTGCTGGGTACAGCCAATCAGAACTCTCTGACTGTGGGTCACAATTTGAACATCCACAACTTTAGAACGACATGACCTCCCAACACGACCACATCTGCTGACCAAGGATCTGTCATGTGGTCAGATCAACAAGCTAGATGTGAACTTCTGATGAACATGAACCTCTTGTGGTTGGTGCATGATTCTTGTAGAGTAACTCCTACATGTGATGCACTTTGTCCCAGTGGTCACTCCCAGTTTTGCAACTACAACCAAACCAAACAAATGATCAAAGATATAAAAGTGATTCACGTTCCTGACCTGAGCTTTTCATTTACGATCAGACCCATTGATAGATTCTGAGACAAAGATCAGACACATGAAACACACACGTCGGAGTCGTCAAAGAATAAAAACATGTTAAACACAGTTTAAAGATTTGATCTAAACATTGAAAAGATAATTTAAAAGAGGAGATGAGGAGATAGTGAAGAGAACGAGGTGGAAGGAGAGGAAACAGCAAATCTCATCATCTGGGACAACTGGTTTGTAACGGTTCTCTCTGGTTTAGATCTGACTGGTTTATCTGACTGGTTCATACAGGACCTGACTGGTTCATACAGGACCTGACTGGTTTATATTGAATCTGATTGGTTCATTGTGGATCTGACTGGTTTCTACAGGTTTATAGTTTGAGGTAACTGTTGTGTCAGCATGGAAACATATAAACCAGCATGATTCTGAGCTTCTTCTTCACTATGAAAACATGACTGGAACTGAATGCCTTTGAATGTAATCATTATGATGATATAGTTTCCACCTGTTTGCAGTCTTTATGCTAAGCTAGGCTAAGTGATGACACGGTGTCTGTGGTGAAACTGAGGATGTTGGACTGTTTCTTTAAATAAACACGTCAGGACCTGATGAAGACTTCCGTGTCTCCTCTGTCTCCTCCTGTAGTGCTCATTGAGATGCAGGATGAAGAGTTCAGACAGAAGAGCTCCCCAGGTCAGCACACACGCACACACGCACGCGCGCGCGCGCACGCGCGCACACACACACACACACGCACACGCACACACAGAGCAGAGCTACTGTCGTCCAGTATCAGGGTTGTTCTGTCCAGAAGATCAGGGGTCAGAGGACCGTAGGTCAGGGGTCGTGTGGTTCTGGAACTTGGACAAACATGTTTCTGGTCCTGTTGCTGTAACACAATGTTGGTCCATCAGTTGCAGGTAGGGGGCGCTGAGTGACACTGATGATGTTGTTGGTTTCAGACGCCAGCCTGCCAGGAGAAGACATGGCTGACGACAACAAGAGCTGCCACTGTGAGTTTGTCCCCCAGGATCTGACCCCGGGGTTAAAGGTCACCATCAGAGCCATCTGGTACGAGTTTTTATTTGATTTAGAAAATCACATATTTGATCAGTTTCTCTGCTCATCATTCATCATCGCTTTTCTCACCTTTATTTGCTCTTATTCTGCACTGAATCATTTTTATTCACATTATTCTTTACGTTTTTTTTATTGGTTTGTGCTCACCCAGGGTCAAAGGTCACCATCAGCTGTTGGGTAAGAGTTAGTCTGATGTCCAGTTAGGTTCATTGTTTTCTGTTGTGTTGCTCCTCTGTCACGCTGTTTGGTAAGACATTCTTTATTCTTATTATTCCTGTTGGTGTTGGTGTCCACAGCTCGTCTCTTGTTGCTGATCCGATCTGTGTTGGTTCTTCTCTGATGGACCAGTTGTTCAGTTCTTTAGTCTGAAGCAGATCCTGGATCAGTTCAGGAAGTGGATCCAAACTAAAGACCAACGACTCTCAGTTCATCAGATGAATAAAAGAACAAACGTGTTTGTTGTCGAGTTTCATCTTCAGCCGTAAAAAAGGTTTAGTTTGTCCAGTCTGGGCTACTGTAAAAAAACATGGCTGCCTCCATAGAGGGCCCGCTCCTGATGTAAATATAAAGTATTTATATATAAAGTATTTAAATATAAAGGGCCCATTCTAGGGTAAAGAAAACAACAATTTAGATGATTAAACACTAGTGAAAACATCACTATGATTATTTTATGTTCAATTTCTGCCTGAAGATCCTTTCACCTGAATCGTACACACTGGAGCTTTAAACGTACAGAGGGAGTCTGCCTCCACAACTGAAGCTGAGATGATTCCACAGGAGAGGAGCTTGATGCTGAAGCTCTGGCTCCTCCTCTAGAGACTTTAGGGACAACAGCCTGAATTCTGGGAGCTCAGGGCTCTAGTGGTGATAAGGTACTATGAGCTCTTTAAGGTTTGATGCTGCCATATTATTAATGTAGGTGAGGAGGAGGGTTTTAAATTCTAAATGTATCAGGAAGCCAGTGTAGTGAAGCTAACACAGGAGACATGTGGTCTCTGGTCCTGGTTCTCTTCAGGACACGTGCTGCAGCATTTAGGACAAGCTGCAGAGTCTTTAACGACTTCCTGCTGGAGCCTGAGAATAAGGAATTACAATAATCACGTCTGGATGGAACAAAGGCCTGGACTCGTTCTTCTGCATCTTTTTGAGAAAGGACATGTCTGATGTTTGAGATGTTACACAAGTGAAAGAAGGCGGTCCTAGAAATGTTTTTTAAGTGAGAATCAAAGGAAAAATCAGGATCAAAGATCACTCCCTGATGTTTCACTGGAGGTGAGGACGATGTCGTCTAGCGCAGCTTCATCATTAGATAATGAATCTCTGAGGTGTTTAGGGCCAAGTATTAGAACCTCTGTTTTATTGAGGTCATCCAGGTTTTTATCTCCTTAAAACATGTTTGGAATTTGTTCAGCTGATGAGTTTCTTCATGTTTCATAGACGAGTATTTCTATGAACTAGAGTACAGTTCACCTTTAACATGTTCTGGGTCTTCTCCATGTTGGATGTACACACAAGTCCATTTTGTGAGGACTCTGTAGGTCTATGAGGTGAATGTAGTCTACAGAGACCAGTTAAGACCTACTGGACACAACACGCCAGCAGGGGTCCTCGTGGTCACAGCTGACTTCCTGTTTCCTCTGTCGCAGCATCATGCGTTTCATGGTGTCTAAGAGGAAGTTTAAGGAGAGTCTCCGTCCATATGACGTCATGGATGTGATCGAACAGTATTCAGCCGGTCACCTGGACATGCTTGCCCGCATCAAGAACCTCCAGTCCAGGTAAGACTCTGACCTCTGAGGTTGGGCCAGTTTGTGTTTCCTGTCAAATGTTTTAGTATCAGCGCTGTCATGGATTCCTGACCTGCTCTGTGTCCTGATTGGCAGAGTGGATCAGATTGTTGGCAGAGGAACACCAACTGCAGACAAAGACCGTCCCAAAGCAGCCAATGAGGAGCTTCCTGAGGATCCAAGCATGATGGGACGGTTGGGGAAGGTGGAGAAGCAGGTAACCATTAACAACCAGTGTGTTGAGCTGCGCAGGTTTACTGATGCAGCTTCAGCTTTGAATGTGATTGGTCCTCTGCCGCTCATGTGACCCACAGGTGCTGTCCATGGAGAGAAAGTTGGACTTCCTGGTGAACATCTACATCCAGCGAATGGGAATCCCTCAGGCTGAGACCGACGCCTACTTTGGATCCAAGGAGCCAGACCCAGCTCCGCCCTACCACAGTCCAGTGGATCAGCTGGAGAAGAGCCAGTCTGTCCCCAAGACCCTGCAGTAAGTGTCCCTGGTTACTGAAGACCACATCAGACCAGTGTCGGACCAGAACCTGTGTCAGACCAGAACCAGTACCAGACTAGAACCAGTGTCACCAGAACAAGAATCAGTATCACACGTTGTTCACATGTTGTTTACGTGTTGTGCAGGGTGTTGCCTAGCGACCAAGTGGAGAAGACTCATCATGTGACCAAGATGGTTCGCTCCAGCAGCTCCACGGGTCACAGAAACTACAAAACCCCCACATGCCCTCCCTCCACCTCCTGGCAGCCAATCAGCTCCCAACTCCCTCAACATGCCCCACCCCCTCATCAGCGTAGCCACGGCAACACACCAAGTCCGGTGGGAGGCGGGTCACTGGTTCGACTCCCACCTCCTCCGGCCGGAGAGAGACATGGAGGGAAGCGGTCGAACCGGCAAAGCACGGGAGAGCGAGGGGGGGCAGAGAGGGCAGGGGAGGGGATCAATGGGACCGAGGGGGGAGGGGAGGAGGTGAAGCTGGAAAGTGATACGTCCGTCTCCATCCCGTCCGTCGACCACGAGGAGCTGGAACGTTCCTTCAGTGGGTTCTCCATCTCTCAGTCCAGAGAGAACCTGGACTTCCTCAACAACAGCTTCTACTCCTCCAACCTGGACCGGCGAGGAGGTGGAGGCTCCGCCCTCCGCCCCTACATTGCTGAGGGCGAGTCAGACTCCGACTCTGAGCTCTGTGCCCCGTCACCACACTCGGACCAGGCCTAGACCGGAACCAGGTGGAGCTGAAGGTGAACCAGGGAAGAACCAGCAGAAAACTAAAGAGCCTCGAAAATGTGAATGAAACGTCAGAGACGAGACATTAACACCAGCTGAGAGTGAAGCATCATGGGAAAAGAAGACGTCAGTGTTTTCATTTGTTCAGCAAGTGTTTTTTCTTTCACTGATTGGTTCACTGCTGTGACATCTTAAGACCCATATTAACTATAATCAGAAGATTATTGATCAATTTATTTGTTCAATTTTAAAACTTTTACACTGGAAGTCAACAATATCTGACACATCACCATGACAACAGACTGTTGACTTCCAGTGTAAAAGAACTCAAACATGTTCAGTGATTTTGTTATATTTTATTTATTTTGAATTCAGTCACTGATTCATAAAAATGTTCTCTCGTCACTGTGACATCTTGTTTTCTAACATCATGGATTTGTCGTACAGTATAAACCTGGCTCGTTCTCGCCCATCACACGATGGTCCTGGTTACGGTTGCTAAGCTGTCAGTGGACAGTCAGGGGGAGGGGCTTTAAATGATGGTGATGTATGTGAACGTAAGGGATCAAGACAAATCATGTCATAAAAACATGAATGTAAACAATGTAATCATTGTTTTAGTATCGTTAATCTCAACAGGAACGTTTATATAATATTGAAAATGTTTGAGTCAGTTATTGAATCTGTCCAGCAGGGGGCAGTCAGCGTGATCAGTCGCTTACAGGAAGCTGATAATATAAGCTTACCAAAATAAAATTCTAATGTATTTAACTTCCTGAGCTCAGGGTGAAGAGTGGAAACAATTTGTCCTGGGGGGGGCGCTACAGGTGTAATTAATCTATCCCCTGAAACAGCAGCTCTCCTTTGATTGGCAGATAGAAGTGACTCGCTATTCACTGACCTGCTTTATGCTCATTAATATGAATGTAGAACACTTTATTTACTGTTTCCATGGAAACATTTCATCACTACCGTTAAAGAAGACACTTTTCTAGTTTTTACAGAAAAACTTTTTTTTATTTTCTGGTTCAAACGTCACGATATTATCTCAAGTTGTTTTAATGATTGAAAACTATTTCATTTTCTTAAATTGTTCTCATTTGTTTGAAAAACAATAAAAACAATAACCACAAAAAACCTTCATTCATTCTTTCTAAAGACGTCTCTGCGTCATTTAATAACAAAACATTTTGAAATAACACTTTCTTTAACCGGCTCATTTGACATGTTAAACCGTTTTAGTCATTCGATGTTGTCATGACGACAAACACCAAGTCAGTGATTCTATTTTAACGACTGCAGCTTTATTGAAAGTTCTTTAATAAACAGGAAACGATTTACACAGTGACGGCAAAGCGATGAGGCGGCCATCTTGTCGGTCACTTCTTCTTCTTGTATCTGATGGAGGGAACAGAGCGTTTCCATCATGTCACAGAAAAAAGGACGTAAACAACGTCAGCTGGTGGGAAATCTTACAATAAAATATGTTTATTTTACACTTAATGGGAGCGTAGTGCATTATGGGATATATTGATCAGGTAGTGACCATTGGTTGTAAGCTACTTTTCACAGTGCATTATGGGAAAATATAATGAATTAGTGAGACACTTTGACAGAGACGATGTGAAACTCACCTGGAGCCACCAGGACACTTCCTGTCCATGCCCAACCGCTTCCTGTCCGCAAAGGACGGTCTGTAGACAGGTACAGACAGTTAGACAGAGTTGAGACAGAAAGGTAGAGTCTAGACAGACAGGTACAGACTGTCTCACCCAGCTCTGTAGTGTTTCAGATTCTTTCCGCTCGTGTTGGTCAGTTCTTTATCAAAGGCCGACTTCCTGCCTCCTTTTCCAGGTTTCTGATTGGCTGCTCAAACAGGAAGATGTTTATACGTTTATATATTTATCATATGTTTATATATTTATCAGTATCAATATTTGTGTTTATCTTTTTGACCTTTGATCGGCGTCTCGTCTTCTGCCATCGCTCTGGCTCTCTTTGGTCGTCTCTCTCTCTTGGCCGCCCGCTCAGCGAACATCTGAGCTTTTAAAATCTCGAACTGAGTGCGCTCCTCAGGCTGAGAGACACGAGGACACGTTAACGATAATGAGACATGAGGGCACGTCAACAATTCATTTCATTATTATTGTGGATTATAATTGTTATTAAATCATTACCGTCAGGTCTTTCTTTTTTCCGTCTTTCAGAAACTTCTGTCTCTTCTTTTTTCCTCTGAGAGCGATGTCGAACTCCTGCAGAGCTTTAGACACTGAAAACGACAACAGTATAAATACTACACACAGTACTACAGTGTAGTAATACTACTACTACTACTCACCGCGACTCTGTTTTCTCTCTTGTTGAGTTTGAAACCAAACTCTCTGTGATTGACAGTCAGAGGCGGAGCCATCGAGACGTTTCTGAGCCACACTCAACTACACACACACACACACACACACACAGTTAAATAATTAATAAACCACATGTTAATGTTCTATAAAAACTAATATTTAGATTTCTTCTTCGTGTCTGTTAAAGATTCTACTTTAAATGTTTGAAGAATCTACTTGAACTTGATTTCCCTCCAGTTCTTGAAAGTGGTTTGTTTAGTAACATGTTAAAACCCGTTCGGAACAAACAGAGATAAATGTGCAGTTTCCCAGCCGGAGTCTGGTTCACCTCCCGCGGCCTCTACGAGAGAAATCATCAATCAAGAGAAAGAACCTTTAAAATGTACAAATCCTTACTGCGAATACTGCTGCTACAGTCAGACAGTGAACTGATGTGAAGGAGAAGCTCTGTGAAGTGTCAGAGTGATGTCATGGCCAGTTCAGTTAGACTGTCAAAGGGTGAGTTCAGTTGTGTTCAGGTGAGTTCAGGTGTGTTGAGGTGAGTTCAGGTGTGTTGAGGTGTGTTCAGTTGTGTTCAGGTGAGTTCAGTTGTGTTCAGGTGAGTTCAGTTGTGTTCAGGTGAGTTCAGGTGTGTTGAGGTGAGTTCAGGTGTGTTGAGGTGAGTTCAGTTGTGTTCAGGTGAGTTCAGTTGTGTTCAGGTGAGTTCAGTTGTGTTCAGGTGAGTTCAGTTGTGTTCAGGTGAGTTCAGTTGTGTTCAGGTGAGTTCAGTTGTGTTCAGGTGAGTTCAGTTGTGTTCAGGTGAGTTCAGTTGTGTTCAGGTGAGTTCAGTTGTGTTCAGGTGAGTTCAGTTGTGTTCAGGTGAGTTCAGTTGTGTTCAGGTGAGTTCAGTTGTGTTCAGGTGAGTTCAGGTGTGTTCAGGTGTGTTCAGGTGTGTTGAGGTGAGTTCAGGTGTGTTCAGGTGTGTTCAGGTGTGTTGAGGTGAGTTCAGGTGTGTTGAGGTGAGTTGAGGTGAGTTCAGGTGTGTTGAGGTGAGTTCAGGTGTGTTAAGGTGTGTTCAGTTGTGTTCAGGTGAGTTCAGGTGTGTTGAGGTGAGTTCAGGTGAGTTCAGTTGTGTTAAGGTGAGTTCAGTTGTGTTAAGGTGAGTTCAGTTGTGTTAAGGTGAGTTCAGTTGTGTTGAGGTGAGTTCAGTTGTGTTGAGGTGAGTTCAGGTGTGTTGAGGTGAGTTCAGTTGTGTTCAGGTGAGTTCAGTTGTGTTCAGGTGAGTTCAGGTGAGTTCAGGTGAGTTCAGGTGTGTTGAGGTGAGTTCAGTTGTGTTAAGGTGAGTTCAGTTGTGTTAAGGTGAGTTCAGTTGTGTTAAGGTGAGTTCAGTTGTGTTAAGGTGAGTTCAGGTGTGTTGAGGTGAGTTCAGGTGTGTTCAGGTGAGTTCAGTTGTGTTCAGGTGAGTTCAGTTGTGTTCAGGTGAGTTCAGGTGAGTTCAGTTGTGTTCAGGTGAGTTCAGTTGTGTTAAGGTGAGTTCAGGTGTGTTCAGGTGAGTTCAGTTGTGTTCAGGTGAGTTCAGTTGTGTTCAGGTGAGTTCAGGTGTGTTCAGGTGAGTTCAGGTGAGTTCAGGTGTGTTCAGGTGAGTTCAGGTGTGTTCAGGTGAGTTCAGGTGTGTTCAGGTGTGTTCAGGTGAGTTCAGGTGTGTTCAGGTGAGTTCAGGTGTGTTCAGGTGTGTTCAGGTGAGTTCAGGTGTGTTCAGGTGAGTTCAGGTGAGTTCAGGTGAGTTCAGGTGTGTTCAGGTGAGTTCAGGTGTGTTCAGGTGAGTTCAGGTGTGTTCAGGTGTGTTCAGGTGAGTTCAGGTGTGTTCAGGTGAGTTCAGGTGTACCTTGGCCTCAGATGCAGCCAGCTCTCTCTCTTCTCTCTCCAGCCTCATCACAGCACCAACGTCTTTTTCGATTTTCGAGATCAAATCTCTGAACTTCAGGATCACCTCTGGGCGAGAGACACGCAGAGAGGGGGAGAAGGTGAGTCACAGCTCACCTGAGAAACTTCAACAGGTTCACTCCTGTTACCTTCCTGAACTACCAACCGGCTCTGTCTATTTCCTGGACACAGTGCAGTCTCTCTGACCTGTCTGTCTCTCAGGTGAGTGTACCTGGTGGCAGGACTCGAGCTTTCACGATGTTCTTGGCTGATTTCACCACTTCCTTCAACATCTTCCTCTCAGACTCTCCGACCAGAGACACGGAACGTCCAGAGCGACCGGCTCTCGCCGTTCGACCAACACGGTGGACGTAATGTTTGACCGTGGACGGCATGGTGAAGTTTATCACCTGAGAGACAGACAGGTAGAGACAGACAGGAGCATGTGTGAGAGAGAGAGATGTGGTATGTTCAGACTCAGTTTTAATAAAAGCAGATGTCTGTAGAAATCAATGGTAACCATGGTAACAGTTAACACATGTAACTACAGAGACAGGTAAATTACCATGGTAACCTGGTAACTAGCGACTGACGCAGGTAAGTCTTTAATAACTGTACAGTTACATGGTGACCTGATAACACATTTGTTCTTCTGTAAGAACCCTGTAGAGATTCTACAAGAACGTACTGGTTCCTCAGAAGAACCTTCTTGGTTCTCCTGTAGTAACTATTAAGAGACATGACTCTCACCGTCTTCACTCCACCAATGTCCAAACCTCTGGCTGCAACATCTGTCGCCACCAAGATATCGATCTGTTCATCTTTAAAACGCCTGAGAACACGGAGAACAAGAACCAAGAGGGTAAATACATGGAAGAGAGGTTCTGGATATTGTGTGTGTGTGTGTGTGTGTGTGTGTCTGTGTGTGTCTGTGTGTGTACCTGAGGTTCTCCAGCCTCTGGCTCTGGCTCAGTTCTCCATGCAGTTCTCCGACATTCAGTCCCATCAGACCCAGCAGGATATGAAGTCTATGAGCCTGTTTCCTCGTCTGAGTGAACACCATCACGTGATCCTGGAACGTCCGAGTCAGAAGAGCTAACACAACAAACAGCCGTCATTAAGAGAGCTGCAGTTCTATGAGTAGTACTTCAGTGGCACTGCAGTTCTATGAGTAGTACTGCAGACCGAGTACCTACCGGACACCACCGCCTCTCGGTCGCCCTCTCTGTTCGGTCGGATTCTGACAAACTCTTGTCGTAGGAACGGAGCCACATCAGTATTGCTGTTAACAAAGATCCTGATTGGCTGCTTCAAAGAAACCGCTGCCAGGTCTTTCACCTGGAAACGAGGGTCACATGACAAACAGTGATGCAACTGGGGACACTGGTCACATGACGCACACAGCTGGGGGCCCAGGTCACATGACAGAGGTGTGAGTGCGTACCTCGTCCGTCATGGTGGCAGAGAACAACATGGTCTGTCTGTTGTAGGAACACAACCTGATGACCTCCTTCATCTGCTCCTCAAAGTACTCGTCCAACATCCTGAACGATCACAGGCACACAGGTGAGTATGTTGGACGATGGCTTGTAAGCCTGTGATGACGTGTCAGTGTTTACCTGTCAGCCTCGTCCAGGATCAGGATCTCAATGTGAGAGAGCTCAAAGCTCGGTGTGTTGTGCAGGTGATCGATCAGTCGACCGGGTGTGGCAATCAGGACGTCTGGCCCCGCCCTCAAAGCCACCTCCTGAGACTTCAGGTCCAAACCACCTGCAGACAAAACCCAGACAGGTCACCCGAGTCCAGAGGCAGAACCAGTAACATGTCAGTAACGTTTCGTACCAACAGCCAGGCAGGTGGTGATGGAGGTGAACTGGGCCAGCTGACGAGCCACAGAGTGAACCTGGATACCCAACTCCCTGGTCGGAACCAGAATCAAGACCCGGGTCACCTGGGACGTCCTCGGCTTGTAAACCAAACGCTCCAACACTGGCAGCATGAAGGCGGCCGTCTTCCCTGAGGACAGAACATTTCATATGAATGAATGTGGTTCCAGTGTGGTTGAGTGTGGTGAACTGGTTCCAGTGTGGTGAACTGGTTCCAGTGTGGTGAACTGGTTTCAGTGTGGTGAACTGGTTCCAGTGTGGTGAACTGGTTCCAGTGTGACGAACTGGTTCCAGTGTGGTTGAGTGTGGTGAACTGGTTTCAGTGTGACGAACTGGTTCCAGTGTGGTTGAGTGTGGTGAACTGGTTCCAGTGTGGTGAACTGGTTCCAGTGTGGTGAACTGGTTTCAGTGTGGTGAACTGGTTCCAGTGTGGTGAACTGGTTTCAGTGTGACGAACTGGTTCCAGTGTGGTTGAGTGTGGTGAACTGGTTTCAGTGTGGTGAACTGGTTCCAGTGTGGTGAACTAGTTCCAGTGTGGTGAACTGGTTTCAGTGTGACGAACTGGTTCCAGTGTGGTGAACTGGTTTCAGTGTGACGAACTGGTTCCAGTGTGGTGAACTGGTTTCAGTGTGACGAACTAGTTCCAGTGTGGTGAACTGGTT
>NC_047155.1:560291-580291 GCF_009819705.1 Hippoglossus hippoglossus
AGAGCCTGCTGGCTGCAAAATCCGCATCACTGACAAAGGACTGGAGATGCGTGAGTACATTTTAATCAAGGTTTTAACAACAAACTATATTTAAGATCTAATCCAGATAAAACTATAATCTAGATATAAACCACACCAGTCTCTTATCTGAGGACCAGAAGGTTGAGCAGGGTCCAGACAAAATGATAGAGAAACCAACAGTTCCCACAATGAGGAACTGGAAGAGCCCTCTAGAACCAGAGTGGTACGCACAGCAGTCTGATGCCATGACGGATCGGAAGGCCAACAACTGTTTGCAGTTAAACACAAACAAGACCGAGGTCCTTGTCAATGACCCCGAGGTTACTCACTGTTGGCTCCCTTCCTCCAGCTGTACGGTCCAATCCCAGAGATCTCGGCGTCATATTTGATCAGTCTTTCTGTCCATAGAAACTTCTGCCCCTCTCTGAAAACCTTAAAACATGAGCGGGGACGTTTTTCATTCACCGGACTCATGAGTAACAAACGTAACTCGTTGCTCTCACTCAGTCTGAATAGCGATTTTCCTAAAAACGTTTCTTACAGCGATTTGATCACATTGTATTTTGCTACTGGATTAAACAAAAATATTCTGCTGGGTTTAAACATTTTTTTCATGGTTAATTTGAAGATTTCATATTTACATTTATGAGCATTTTATCCGGTCGCCTTGTTAATTCACTTCATCCGTTCGGGTTTGGGAGTTTCTGTCGACCCCTTGGTTTTTAGGGGGGGTCCTGAACACACTGCGGTTGAAGGGGTGTTCGATGGTCAAGATGCCACTACCCCGACATCACATAGAGAAATGGGACAATAGGTGAATCCAGATGTTTGTTCCTTTTCTGGCCTGAAGGTGTCCTCGCTTCATTTATAAAAGGACTGGACAGATCAAAGTAACAAAACCAGTTCCCCACAGCGCCCCCGTGTGTATGTTCATCGGATCCCAGTGGATAAAATGACTTGTCTTTGTTTAACCAAACATCACTGAAGTGAAGTATTATTATTATTATTATTATTATTATTTGACGGAAACCTCTTTAGACAGATGGCCACTACACGGTGTGTTTTGTGTTTTCAGTGAAGTTTGAAACTCAGAAGTTTGTTGAAGAGGAGATCAGTAACATCAGCATGCCGGAGATGAGGGGCAAAGAGGGACGGTTCCAGTACACCATCACTGAGTAAGAACCTGGAACGCTGCACCACCAGCTGTGATGTTTGATACAACGTTCATTAACACTGTTTGTGTGTCGTCAGTGTGAAGATCACGGAGTTGAATCTGATTCATGCTGATCTACGATTCATCCCTGAAGTTGGTTTGATGTTCGATGTTCAGAACTCGTCCATCACATTGAGTTTCCACCGACGGATCCTTTACTGGTTCTTGTGAGTTCTCCAACAGAACACTGAGTTTTCTACAAGTTTTAGATTATATAGTTACAGATGTACACAACACTATGATTGCACAGTTTTCTCCAGTAGCATCAGTTAACACAGTAATGATCACTAACAACGTGTCTCAGCTACGACACAGGAAACATCAACGCTTCGGCCGAAGGAGTGAACATCAACACGGCTCTGAATCTGATCCGAGACGATGAAGGACGACTGAAGATCAACAACATCACCTGCGACGCCAGAATCTCCAAAATGAAAGCAAAGTTCAGCGGAACGCTCGGGTAAAACACTGACATCGTTAATATTCACTAAACGTCGTTTACAGGACGATGGAGGGATTCTGACACTGAACACTTCTAGTTTAAAGTCACATTGAGATGTCAGCACACTTCTCACAGCTCGTTCCACTGATCCAGATGTTTGCACCTGGTCTGTCTGAACATTCAGTCATGTGACCCTCCAGTGGACCAATCAGAAACCTGTCTGTCATCTTTTCTTTTTTCAGGAAAGTTTATGACTTCCTGGCAAGTTTTCTGACGACAGGCATGCGCTTCATCCTCAATCAAAAGGTCTGTTACCTGTCTGTCTCTCTGACCTGTCTCTCTCAACTGTCTGTCTCTCTCTCACCTGTCTGTCTCTCTCTGACCTGTCTGTCTCTCTCTGTCTCTCTGACCTGTCTCTCTCAACTGTCTGTCTCTCTCTCACCTGTCTGTCTCTCTCTGACCTGTCTGTCTCTCTCTCTCTCTCTGACCTGTCTGTCTCTCTGACCTGTCTGTCTCTCTCTGACCTGTCTGTCTCTCTGACCTGTCTCTCTCAACTGTCTGTCTCTCTCTCACCTGTCTGTCTCTCTCTGACCTGTCTGTCTCTCTCTCTCTCTCTGACCTGTCTCTCTCAACTGTCTGTCTCTCTCTCACCTGTCTGTCTCTCTCTGACCTGTCTGTCTCTCTGACCTGTCTCTCTCAACTGTCTGTCTCTCTCTCACCTGTCTGTCTCTCTCTGACCTGTCTGTCTCTCTCTCTCTCTCTGACCTGTCTCTCTCAACTGTCTGTCTCTCTCTCACCTGTCTGTCTCTCTCTGACCTGTCTGTCTCTCTGACCTGTCTCTCTCAACTGTCTGTCTCTCTCTCACCTGTCTGTCTCTCTCTGACCTGTCTGTCTCTCTCTCTCTCTCTGACCTGTCTGTCTCTCTGACCTGTCTGTCTCTCTCTGACCTGTCTGTCTCTCTCAACTGTCTGTCTCTCTCTCTCTCACCTGTCTGTCTCTCTCTGACCTGTCTGTCTCTCTCTCTCTCTCTGACCTGTCTGTCTCTCTCTCTCTCTCTGACCTGTCTGTCTCTCTGACCTGTCTGTCTCTCTCAACTGTCTGTCTCTCTCTCACCTGTCTGTCTCTCTCTGACCTGTCTGTCTCTCTCTCTCTCTCTGACCTGTCTGTCTCTCTGACCTGTCTGTCTGTCTCTCTCAACTGTCTGTCTCTCTCTCACCTGTCTGTCTCTCTCTCTCTGACCTGTCTGTCTCTCTCTCACCTGTCTGTCTCTCTCTGACCTGTCTGTCTCTCTCTCTATCTCACCTGTCTGTCTCTCTGACCTGTCTCTCTCTCAACTGTCTGTCTCTCTCTCACCTGTCTGTCTCTCTCTCACCTGTCTGTCTCTCTCTCTATCTCACCTGTCTGTCTCTCTGACCTGTCTGTCTCTCTCTCACCTGTCTGTCTCTCTCTCTATCTCACCTGTCTGTCTCTCTGACCTGTCTGTCTCTCTCTCACCTGTCTGTCTCTCTGACCTGTCTCTCTCTCTGACCTGTCTGTCTCTCTCTCTGACCTGTCTGTCTCTCTCTCACCTGTCTGTCTCTCTCTCACCTGTCTGTCTCTCTGACCTGTCTCTCTCTCTGACCTGTCTGTCTCTCTCTCAACTGTCTGTCTCTCTCTCTGACCTGTCTGTCTCTCTCTCACCTGTCTGTCTCTCTCTCACCTGTCTGTCTCTCTCTCTATCTCACCTGTCTGTCTCTCTCTCTCTGACCTGTCTGTCTCTCTCTCACCTGTCTGTCTCTCTCTGACCTGTCTGTCTCTCTCTCACCTGTCTGTCTCTCTCTGACCTGTCTGTCTCTCTCACCTGTCTCTCTCTCTGACCTGTCTGTCTCTCTCTCACCTGTCTGTCTCTCTCTGACCTGTCTGTCTCTCTGACCTGTCTCTCTCTCAACTGTCTGTCTCTCTCTCTCACCTGTCTCTCTCTCTGACCTGTCTGTCTCTCTCTCACCTGTCTGTCTCTCTCTGACCTGTCTCTCTCACCTGTCTGTCTCGCTCTCTGACCTGTCTCTCTCTCAGATCTGTCTCTCTCTCTATCTCACCTGTCTGTCTCTCTCTCTCTCTGATCTGTCTGTCTCTCTCTCAGATCTGTCTCTCTCTCTATCTCACCTGTCTGTCTCTCTCACCTGTCTGTCTCTCTCTCTGACCTGTCTCTCTCTCAGATCTGTCTCTCTCTCTATCTCACCTGTCTGTCTCTCTCTCAGATCTGTCTCTCTCTCTATCTCACCTGTCTGTCTCTCTCTCTGACCTGTCTGTCTCTCTCTCAGATCTGTCTCTCTCTCTATCTCACCTGTCTGTCTCTCTCACCTGTCTGTCTCTCTCTCAGATCTGTCTCTCTCTCAGATCTGTCTCTCTCTCTCTCTGATCTGTCTGTCTCTCTCTCAGATCTGTCTCTCTCTCTCTCTCACCTGTCTGTCTCTCTCTCAGATCTGTCTCTCTCTCTCTCTCTCTCTCTCTCACCTGTCTGTCTCTCTCTCAGATCTGTCTCTCTCACCTGTCTGTCTCTCTCTCTGACCTGTCTCTCTCTCAGATCTGTCTCTCTCTCTATCTCACCTGTCTGTCTCTCTCTCAGATCTGTCTCTCTCTCAGATCTGTCTCTCTCTCTATCTCACCTGTCTGTCTCTCTCTCTGACCTGTCTCTCTCTCTCAGATCTGTCTCTCTCTCTATCTCACCTGTCTGTCTCTCTCACCTGTCTGTCTCTCTCTCTGACCTGTCTCTCTCTCAGATCTGTCTCTCTCTCAGATCTGTCTCTCTCTCTCTCTCTCTCTCAGATCTGTCTCTCTCTCTATCTCACCTGTCTGTCTCTCTCTCTGACCTGTCTGTCTCTCTCTCAGATCTGTCTCTCTCACCTGTCTGTCTCTCTCTCTGACCTGTCTCTCTCTCAGATCTGTCTCTCTCTCAGATCTGTCTCTCTCTGACCTGTCTGTCTCTCTCTCAGATCTGTCTCTCTCTGACCTGTCTGTCTCTCTCTGACCTGTCTGTCTCTCTCACCCGTCTCTCTCTCAGATCTGTCTCTCTCTCTCTGACCTGTCTGTCTCTCTCTCAGATCTGTCTCTCTCTCTATCTCACCTGTCTCTCTCTCAGATCTGTCTCTCTCTCTATCTCACCTGTCTGTCTGTCTCTCTCTCTGACCTGTCTGTCTCTCTCACCTGTCTCTCTCTCTGACCTGTCTGTCTCTCTCACCCGTCTGTCTCTCAGATCTGTCCGGCTCTGGATCACGCTGCCCTGGTTCACGTTAACTCGATGTTGGAGACGATCCCTGTGAAGACGGAGGTTGATCGGTTTATTGGAATCGATTATTCTCTGATCGATGATCCCTTGGTGACGTCCAGGAGCCTGGACATGAACTTCAGGGTCAGACGTCGACTTGTGTTTCATCATATTGTTTGTTTCATATGACCGCGTGACGTGAACATGGACATGTTTTGTCTTCAGGGGATGTTTTTCGAGCTGCGTGATCCGAACGACACTTTGGTGAACAACGCTGTCGACCCGGTCATCAGAGACTACGACCGGATGGTTTACCTCGCTCTCTCTGAGTTCTTCTTCGACAGCGGAATGTTCGCGTACCACAAAGCAGAAGTCTTCCAGATGCACATAATCAATGAGAAGGTCACAAACACCACAGACCCTGAAAACCACCACAGACCATTAAACCCTGTCCCCATACGAGGTTTTCTAGTTTCTCAGAGGGCAGTGACCTTCATGTTTGTCTGTCTTTCAGATGCCTAAAGATCTGGAGATGTTGTTGAGAACCACTTACTTTGGAGTCATCATGATGATGGTGAGTGAACACAGACAAGAGAGGAACAGAACAATCAGAGACCATGAGAAGTTCGTGGTCTCCAGAGGAAACTCCAGCTGTTTATTAATGATTAATATGAAGGTGGAGCAGGTGTCATTCTGTTGGTAGATGGTTCTGTGTAGAACCGCTCCTCTGTAATGTTTGTCTCACGTGTTCTGTGTAGAACCCGGCTCTGATGGATGCTCCGATGTCGCTTCAACTCGCCGTCAACTCTCCTCCAAAAACTTCCATTAAGACGTCAGGAGCAACGGTCGTCATGACGGCTATTGTGAAGGTGATGGTGCTGCCTCCAGGTCAGCCTCCGGTGCAGCTCAGCAGCCTGACCATGGTACTACACGCACACGCACACACACACACACACACACACACACACACACTCTTTATGTTGAAAAGTCTTTTATTTATGTTTTCTTCTTCTACAGGAAACAAAGTTTAACGCCAAAGTTTCTGTAAAAGGAAAACGTCTGGCTGTTCACGCCGACCTCCGCAGGTACACACTCACACACACGCTGAGGCTTTTATTCTGAAACAGGATGTGTGTTTTAACAGTTAAATTCTTTTATGTTTCAGGTTTAAAATCTTCTCTAATCAATCAGCTCTGGAGTCTCTGGCTGTAAGTTTAATACAAATATGTATTTATTCTTTAATATATTTATTAACAACAACACAGTAAATACGTCTGTCTGTCTGTCAGTTGATTCCTCTGCAGGCTCCTCTAAAGACCATGTTACAGATCTCTGTGGTTCCTTTAATCAACAGTAAGAAACTGATCCATCAATTGGAGACCATGAATCTAATGTTACACTGTAAAACTAACTGTGTGTGTGTGTGTGTGTGTAGACTGGACGAAGCGAGGCGTTCGGATTCCTCTCGCTGATGGGATGGATTTCATAGAGGAGGTGGTTGAATATCACAATGTAAGTTCAACAATATAAACATTTGATCATACATGAGAAAGTTAGAACGTTTCACTGGCTCTGCTGCCACGTGATTGGTCCATTAGATAAGTGATCAACAATAATGTTCCTAATAAAGTGATCACTGTGTTTTTCAGGGTTTCATAGTGATCGGAGCGAATCTTCACTTCAGCAAAGGCCTGAGAGAAATGATCTCAGGAAGCAATGAGACGGAACCAGACGTCTAACACACACACACACACACACACACACACACACACACACACACACACACACACACACACACACACACACACACACACACACACACACACACACACACACACACACACACACACACACACACACACACACACACAACTTTCCAATGTGGTTTGTGATGTAACCATGGCAACCAATAACCACTGGAGCAGATTTTTCTGAATGACACATGTTGACCAGCAGGTGGGTCAGGTTAGTGTAACCAGTGCAACTAGATTTTATACTGTAGTTGATATTTAGTTTTATTGAGTGAACTGTTAAACCAGTTAACTAGTTTCCACTAGAAGTAAACGGGTTTGACTGACAGTCAAACTACTACTTTGAGTTAAACGTGTTACATCACACAACTTTGTTCTTTTAAGAAAACCTTTGTGATCATTACCTGTTAATATACTGTAACCATGGCAACACAACACCTGTATTAGATGATAACCTGGTGAGTTAAATGGAGCAAAAGTTTTTTATTTAAATACTGAAACGTCTTCAAAGTGTACAAATGATCAAATTGATTAAATGATTAAAATCCGACTGAGTGTTTCAACGCTCTCTTTCCAGCGTTAATGTGAAAAAATATAAATAAAGTTTATTTAATTAAACACCACAGAACAACGTATGTTTTTACTTCAGTAAAATGAATCAATTTATGATAATCGATTAATGTAATGTAACAAACAATAAAATGTATATTCAGTATATTTATATGACGTTATAAGAACATGATTAAAGTTAAGTCTAAAAAACTGTAACGTTTATCAAAACCAAAATAACTTTATTGCTTTGAACACAGAAGAAAAAATCAAGGTCTCAAAGTTCATTTTCCACTTCTGGCTCTTAAGAAAAGAAAAATCCCAATTCGACCTCATATCAGGATGAAGTATTTAGTTTATGAGTTTGTTTAATTACCCTAAACCAGAACACGGATGGAACATCCTGTTTTTAAACTTCCCACTTTCTGTGTGCCTACGTGTCCTTGAGCAAGATACTGAACCTCAAACTGCCCCTGACTGTGGCAGAGTGTGAGTGATGTGTGAGAAGGCGCTGCTCATAGATGAATGTGTGAATGTGTGTGTCAGTGTGTCATCTAAACTAAACGCAATCAGACCATTTAAAACTGTTTAGGACCTAAGAGAGAACCCTGAGGAACACCACAGCGGGGAACAGTCTCTTCAGACGTGTATGAACCAGAGAACAGAAGAAACGATCCAGGAGAATCTGTTCGCCAGAGGATATTCATTCTGATTTGTGATTGGTTGAATCTCAGACAGTGCTCTGGAAGCTGGTTGGTTTTCAGGACGCCCTCCAGTGGAAAAACAATGATTAACATTTTAAACACTAGGACAACTGATCGCTGAATTAATTGCATCACTTCAGACGTTAATTGATCAGTTTGTCCAATTTTATTCTCGTTAGAAGAAATACAGCAGCAAACTCATTTTACTTCATTTAAAGTCACAGCGCCACCAAGTGACGAACAGTCATTTCACACATACCTGTCATTAAATCAGCAGCGTGTTATTGGTTCATATAAAATAATATCAGTGGAAATGTAAATGAATATTATCAACCAATCACTAATATCTAATATTAACTAATAGTTATCTCTCAGTGAAGCTGATCAGTTAATGATCAACTTATTGATCAGTTATGTAAACAACTGGTTCTGATTAATTAACTGATGCTTATTTACTCAGTTTAAAGCTTTTAAATTTTCCTCGTCTTTGAAATGTTCACCGATGCCGTCGTAACCATGGAAACCACACTTCCTGCCAGCCACTCTGCAGCCGAAGGTCAGAGCGTCCTGCAAACTGCCCCCTACAGACAGAACATATAATTAGTTATATAATAACTTCAGACCTTGAGAAAATAACTGAACGAAAAAGAACAAAATAACCCTGATCAGGGATCAGTCTGAAGGTCAAAGGTGGATAATGATAACGCTGAGAACATTCACAGTTGTATCGTCCGACCATCGTAAAGTTTTATCGTCCTACCATTGGACAGCGTGAAGATGACGGCGGCGTTGAACGTGTCTCCAGCTCCGAGGGTATCGACCAGAGTTTCAGGAGGAAACGAATCAGAATGAATGACGACATCATCAGGACCCAAAGCATCTGCTCCTTTTTCTGCCCAGGCACAGACTAGGACAGCCCTGAGAGACAGACAGGTCAGAGAGACAGACAGGTCAGAGAGAGACAGACAGGTCAGAGAGACAGAGAGGTGAGAGAGAGACAGACAGGTCAGAGAGACAGACAGACAGGTCAGAGAGAGACAGACAGGTCAGAGAGACAGGTCAGAGAGACAGAGAGGTGAGAGAGAGACAGACAGGTCAGAGAGACAGACAGACAGGTCAGAGAGAGACAGACAGGTCAGAGAGAGACAGACAGGTCAGAGAGACAGGTCAGAGAGACAGAGAGGTGAGAGAGAGACAGACAGGTCAGAGAGACAGACAGACAGGTCAGAGAGAGACAGACAGGTCAGAGAGAGACAGACAGGTCAGAGAGACAGAGAGGTGAGAGAGAGACCGACAGGTCAGAGAGAGACAGACAGGTCAGAGAGACAGAGAGGTGAGAGAGAGACAGACAGGTCAGAGAGACAGACAGACAGGTCAGAGAGAGACAGACAGGTCAGAGAGACAGGTCAGAGAGACAGAGAGGTGAGAGAGAGACAGACAGGTCAGAGAGACAGACAGACAGGTCAGAGAGAGACAGACAGGTCAGAGAGACAGACAGGTCAGAGAGAGACAGACAGGTCAGAGAGACAGGTCAGAGAGACAGAGAGGTGAGAGAGAGACAGACAGGTCAGAGAGACAGACAGACAGGTCAGAGAGAGACAGACAGGTCAGAGAGAGACAGACAGGTCAGAGAGACAGAGAGGTGAGAGAGAGACCGACAGGTCAGAGAGACAGGTGAGAGACAGACAGGTCAAACTGCACTCACCCTGGTTTGACTCGACTGTAGAATCCTCTCACAGCAGCTTCAGCCGACTCGAAGCCAAAGTGATGAGCAACGTCTTTACTGACAAACACCTGTGGACAGAGTCGAACCCTGAGTCCTGATCTTTATCATGTTAAACACATGTTAACATTTATTTGAATCATATCGAAGACATTAGAAGTTGAAACAGCCTGAAAACCGTCCACATTAAGGCTCTCACCACGTCCCCTAGAGGAAACAGCTGGTATAGCGGCTCTCTGGTCTTCTCTATCTCTACGGAGACAGTAATCCTTTGTTGCTGTGGTAACGTGCTGTTGTGCTTCGCCACCCTCTCGATCATCTTCACCTGCTCATCAGCATTTCGACCCTGCAGACGGTAAATAAATCAAGAGTCTGAATAATACAACTGGAATATTTCTCTCTGTAATAAAGTCAGAAAATGTTTAAGTTTTTCAAAGTAATGTTAGTTAAAGAAACGTTTTGCACATGTTTACAGCGTGGAAGGTTAATTGATTATCAGTTAATCATTATCATCAGATTGAGCTAATTTTTGTTAATTTTCCGTCTTTATTTTGTCGAGGTCATGGTTTCAGTGGGTTCAGGTGAGTTGTCTTCTTCGTGTCCTTCTCACCTCCCAGTGAATCCACTGGAACTGATCCAGGTCAACTTTGGAAAAATCTGCTGCTGTGACATCAGGAAGGTTCCTGACAGGAAGTGACATCATAGATTGTTTTTGATAGACACAACAGAATCATACACATCATTGATTCCAAAGGTTCCAGATTTTAAATTAAACCTGATTAAATAATTAATTCAATAATTGGTTAGTTTCTCTGTTTGATCCATCACATCGTTAATCAATGATCTGAATCATAAATGATTGATCAGTCGACGAGGAATCGATTCATCCAACTGAACTTTGAGGAGTAGATTCTGTTTATGGATCCAAAAATAAAATCAAGTCAGTTTTTATTATATGAAACCAAATAAGATGTTTTATTAGTCACTTCATACAGAGCAATTTCCATCGTCTTCATCATCATTATCACCATCATCTTCATCATATTTAACTTTATCATCACCCTAAACCCACAGAAAAGAAAGAATGGAGTTTTTCTCTATTTTTTTATTGTGGATTATATTTATTAGAACCTGTTTCTGCTGATGTCGCCTGTTAAATGTGTTAAATGTGTTAAATCTTGGTGTTACCCTCTCATCATGAGCTAGTTACTGTTGGTTAGAGTTAGTTATCGTTAGTTGGTGTTACTGTCCCTCTGTCTCCATGTGTTTACGGGTGAATCTTTAGTCTGTAAATAATAGTAAAGTTTTAACTTAAAAAAGTAATAATTAAGACCAATAAAACCACAGCAGAGACTCAAACTGAGGGAAAATAAACAGATAGGTTTCCCAAAGTTTATCAAACTGAAAATCTGTTGACAGATTTAAAGAAACAGTCACTCAGAGTCCGACAGTTAGCTTAGCTTAGCATAGAAACAGAAGAGATAGAAAATGACACATTAGTTTGGTTCTTTTACCCAAACCTACACAGGGTCAGGCTAATTGCTTCCAGTGTTTATGCTAAGCTAAGCTAACCATGTGTGAATATGAGAACAGACTGATGTGTTTTTGTAAATCATGTTACTTCAGTTTGTTCCTCTGCTTTCTACCTGCCGCTCGGTCTGATGGGACCTGATGCTGACGGCGGTGCATCGGTTCAGGATCAGGACGAGTCGTGGGACCACGTGTGATTAGACCAGATTCAGAATCAGATTCAGGATCAGGAGTTTGTGCTTCCTGCAGTCGTGTCAGACAACGTTCACTAAACACCTCAGAGGGTTGGTTTTGTCAAACTGATGAAAAACAGCGGCTGACAATGAATTGAAATGTAATCAGATTACTCCTATTATTGTTGTTATTCTTATTGATCAAAGTGAGATGCTTCACCCGTCAACAGGAAGTAGATCTCACACGCACGCTTATGCTTTTATTCTAAGATTTAATTTAGATTTAATTATTCTTATGTTAATTGTCAGAAGCTGGTTCACTTCCTACCAAAGTGAATCACCATGGTAACTGATGCTGGACGTCTAACCTGGAGCAGGTTCACGGACCAATCAGATGAGCGTAAACCCAGCGACATCATCGACCGGACGCTGACAGAGACACAAACAGTCCTGATGTTTCTCTCAGGTCTGTTAAACATGATCCTGATGTAACGTCTGTTCCTGCAGATCATATAAATCAAGCTGTTAGATTTGATTCATTATCAACAAATAACTGATAAACTCTTTATGAAAACAGCTCGGTTGGAAGAAGTCTTGAACTTTAATTCAGGATTATTTTCTTATGGGGTTTGAGTATTAATATATATTTCACTCCTGATCAGCTGATGAATTCAGAGTGGACACACCATCTATCTCCATGGTAACAAAGTCTGACTGACAGGTGTTTAGTGAACGCTGCGACCCCACTCTTCGTCAGGATGTCTTACATGTCGGAGAGAACAACGGTTCGAGATCCAGTTGACGGACAAACCACACAACACGCACACGGAGTTTGACCTTTGACCTGCCAGATCACAGCCGACACATCGACGGCACGGAGCGTGAAATCAGCCATGATGAAACTGAACCAGAGAGACAGGAAACACATCAGCTCGATCCTTCAAAGTAAAACCACCCATACGCACAGGTAGTTGTGCTCTGATTGGTGGAACAGGAGTGGGGCGGAGCATCTCCATGACAACGATGATGTTCCTGAAACAGAAGCCGTTAGCTACAGACAAACCTGTTCATGTGCAGGATGGTGCGACTTCCTGTCCTGATGTTGCTGATGACCATCGAGGCTGGAAGGACACACTGAGCATGCTCAGACACCAGAGACACGTCAATGTGGAGTTTCTGAAAATCCTCCAAAATAAAACTACACACAGGAAACTCTTTAATCTCCTCTGTCCTCCAAAGTCAAAGTACAAACACGGCTTCCTTAGCCGAACTTTACACTGATATGATTCTTCTTCATGGACGAGACGTGACATTACAAACCAAAACACAAGAGGAGATGAGTAGGAGAAGAAACGAGAAGAAATAAAGGAGAAGAAAGCAGAGGATTCGTGGACTTGACCCTGATAAACATGAATGAGTCACTTCCACCTGATGTTTATGTTTGTATGTGTCGTTGAATAGTGATGGATGCACATGTTGAAGGTTACTCACTGGGCCACGGGTCCAGCAGACAGTGAACCCAGGAAGCTGCAGGAAGCTCCGAGGAGCGACAACACTGTGCACGAGTTGGAAGCGTTTCCTCCTCGCTGCCAACGCTGCGACAGACACCTGCAACAACACACACTGCTGACATCACTGCAACAACACACACTGCTGACATCACTGCAACAACACACACTGCTGACATCACTGCAACAACACACACTGCTGACATCACTGCATCAACACACACTGCTGACATCACTGCAACAACACACACTGCTGACATCACTGCAACAACACACACTGCTGACATCACTGCATCAACACACACTGCTGACATCACTGCATCAACACACACTGCATCGACACACAC
The DNA here is from genome assembly GCF_009819705.1 of Hippoglossus hippoglossus. Classification (NCBI taxonomy): domain Eukaryota; kingdom Metazoa; phylum Chordata; class Actinopteri; order Pleuronectiformes; family Pleuronectidae; genus Hippoglossus; species Hippoglossus hippoglossus. The sequence continues at coordinate 573,497 of NC_047155.1, forward strand.
TGCTGACATCACTGCAACAACACACACTGCTGACATCACTGCAACAACACACACTGCTGACATCACTGCAACAACACACACTGCTGACATCACTGCAACAACACACACTGCTGACATCACTGCAACAACACACACTGCTGACATCACTGCAACAACACACACTGCTGACATCACTGCATCAACAATCTATACCAGTGTGTGGGATAGCCTCGGTCTGTAGTAGTGTTAGCATTAGCTTGCTAACCTGCTGTCTGTGTTAGCATCAGTGTGTGTGTTAGCATTAGCTTGCTAACCTGCTGTCTGTGTTAGCATCAGTGTGTGTGTTAGCATTAGCTTGCTAACCTGCTGTCTGTGTTAGCATCAGTGTGCGTGTTAGCATTAGCTTGCTAACCTGCTGTCTGTGTTAGCATCAGTGTGTGTGTTAGCATTAGCTTGCTAACCTGCTGTCTGTGTTAGCATCAGTGTGCGTGTTAGCATTAGCTTGCTAACCTGCTGTCGGTGTCTTCTTCAGGGTATTTTTCGACCACATTGATGATGTCGAGACAAACGAGTCCAACACAAAGAATCTTCTTCTTCTGTTTCTCCATGTTGAGCCTCACAGACACACACACACACACACAGCTGGACTCTGGACTCACTCACTCACAGACACACAGACACACACACACAGCTGATCTCTGGGCTCACACTCACTCACTCACAGACACACAGACACACACACACACACACACAGCTGATCTCTGGGCTCACACTCACTCACTCACAGACACACACACACACACACAGTTGGACTCTGGACTCACACTCACTCACAGACACACACACACAGCTGATCTCTGGGCTCACACTCACTCACTCACAGACACACACACACACACACACACACACAGTTGGACTCTGGACTCACACTCACTCACAGACAGACACACACACACAGCTGGACTCACTCACAGACACACACACACACACACACACACATGAATTCTGCCCTTTTAAATCCGACTTTGATTAGAAATGAAAAATAAACGTTTCTTCTTGTTTATTTTCAAAAGAACATTGAAAGTCTGGATGTTTTCACCACGAGTGAGACTCAGTGAAACTTCTGTACATATAAACAATATGTCAGCCAGTGGCAGTAATCAGATTACTTTAGGACGACAGCTGTGGTTCTCAGTGAGGTTGTTCAGTTCAATAAATAATTACATCAGTTAAAATGTAGATGCAGTTAATACACACACTGAAAATGATACAAAATAAATGACTTATGTTTAACACACTCCTTTGTATAGTAAGTGTTGAGTAAATTCTTTATTTTAACTGTATAGAACAAAGCAGATGTCTGAATCTTATCAGTGTTACATACAACAGTTGTTTTTATACGTCTTCAACATTATTCCTTCTTTTACTGTTGTTTTCCATAAAGTGAACTTCCCGTGCAGGCGAGAGCTCGATGACGACGTTACGTCAGAGAGAGCAGGTTGATATCGTAGCATCCGTCCACCTGGAGACAGAGACACACATGATTTCATTCATTTCTTTCAAAGCTGTGAACACACAGACTTTCAGTGATGAGACCACGTGGAGCTGCATCCTCATCTCTACAAGTCTGTCAGTGTGAAGCAGCGACCACACAGCCATCAGCGCTCCCTGTAATCTGAATCAATTAGGTTCTCCACAGGTAACGCACTTTGCTCATTAAAGAGTAAATTACTTGTTTCTGTGATTGACACGATAAAGACTGAGCTAACGCTGCTAATGTAGCGCTTTGTGTTAATGTTCCTCATCAGACGAGCCTGACGCTGAGGTGATGATCTTACATCAAATCGTCCGATGCACGCCGTCGTCTGATTGGTCTGCATCACCTCAGTCAGTGCCCACATCTGCTGGATGCTTGACGAGACGGTCTGAGGGTCGGGGAGGCCCTGAGAGACAGACAGGGAGATGGACAGGAGGACACACAGGAAGACAGACGTTGGTCAGAGGAACAAAAGTTGAACTCGTCATAAAATGTTAAGTCTCTCGACTCTTTTCTCCAGGACCCTCAACGATAACCTTGTCTGACTCAAACAAAATGTCTACCTCCAGGTCGGGGTGTTGGTCGACCAGGGTCAGGTCAGACAGCCAATCAGAAACCTCCTTCTCTGGATCCTGGAGGGAGAAACAGAAAATGAGTCCACAGCTGAAATGACTGTGGAATCATTTCATCAATTACCCTGATTTCAAACAGTTGTTTGTTAAAATTGTATATTTGTGGGAGTTGAAAAGTCTTTGCTTTGGCTCCATCTGCTGGTCGCATCAGTACAACATCAGTAAGGTTTTCACCTGAATTAATTTCAGTGTTTGACAAAGAAAAACTTGAATCCATCACAATAATTCAAAACTGCTATTTTTCTAAATTTCCAGAGCTCGAGCACAGAGATGTTTCCACACAGATGATGATGATAAAACGTCCTGTAGGACCTGACGTGTCTTTGACTGAAGAATCACTGAGTTGGTTTCAAGTTGGTAAAAATACAACAAAGCCAGAATCATAATTACACAACAAATCAAACAGACTCCTGAATATTATACTGAAGCTTTTCTGTCCGTGGCATTTAAACATCATTAGATAAATTATTCTGCCTCATTGAGTCAGTGATTAATGTTTGTTTACAAAACCTAAAATGAAAACTGACCGGCTCCGTGTGGGGGAATATTTTGATGTCTTCAAGGCTGAAGGTCAACCAGGCGGAGGACGGCTGTCTCAGGATCAGTCGCACAGACACCACATGATCAGGCTCCTCCATCATCTGTTCAGATGAAGATAAAGAATAAATGAAACAAAGATAAAGAAAGTAAGAAGACGTCTGGAAGGAGTGAAAGTGAAGCAGCATCGATGCAGGTTCTGTTTCACTAACAGCTACACAAATCAAGATGTACAAAGTTAAATTATAAAGGATTACTGTCCTAATACTAAATTATTTCAATTTTATTACAACGTACATCAATTTCACCACTTTCTCCAAAACCTTCGATAATTTTACTTAATTTAATGAATTTTATTCATCTGAAAATGAACTGAACTATTAACTTCACCTTTTCTAGGAACACAGACTCAATAATGGAGTTATTCGGATGTTAAAAATGTTGAAACACTTCAGAAGAAGGAACATCTGAGTTCTGCTGCAGGACAAACCTACACACACGCTGCAGCCCACCTGAGTCCTGTGGATGGAATAGAAGTCCTGGGAGCCCCCCTCGGTGTGGGGGTTGTTCATTAGGGGCAAGTCTCTCAGAGCCGTGCACCACTTGGCTGGGGCCTCCTGCCCGGAGCCCCTCCTCAACAAGCGCACACTCACAGAGGCTGTGTAGTAATTCTTAAAGGTGATTTCCTCAATCTGAAAGACAGGAAGTGACCGTGGACTGAAAATAAAACACAAGGTACGAGCAGTATCATGTCCAGACGTAGATAAAGCCCCTTGGAGACACGATCTGATGACATGATCTGATCACATGATCAAATTCACATGAGCAGGGAAATAATTCTCTTTTTAGCATCATTCCAAAATGAAGAAATAAATAAAGAGGATCTCTATTGACCAGCTGGATGAGCTGGAACTTACACATAAAGACTTTCACAATAAATCAAAGTGGAGCCCAGAGGAAAGCTGCCTCCAGTCCACACTGAGTTTGAACTTATTGTTTGAGGAACAGTGAGTTTGCTGAATCTCCGTCTTCACATGAAAAGCTGAAGTGAGAAGCATGAAAAGTGTGGTGGAGATAATTCCTTCATGGATAAACTGGCTGCAGGCCGACGTCTTTGAAGCTTGAAGTTTTCAACTAATGAGGAGTCAGTCACTCTGCATTAAAACTGATTTTAATTAAGACTCAGTGCAAGAAGTAGGTCAGAGCCAAAAATGTTTGAAGTGTCTCTCACGACTGGGATGTCGCTTGATATTTAAAGGTTATGTACCAGAGATTTTATACATTAATGCTGCAGCCAACAACTAATTTCTGATGTGGTCCTGAGTAGAGGATGAAGTCCTCGGGGGAAGCTGTGGATGAGCGGAAGAGGGGTCGTCCTCCAACCAGAAGGTCGGCAGTTCAATCCCAGTTTTCCCCATCTGCATGACGAAGTATCATTGGGCAAGATACTGAACCCCTCATAGAAGAAGTGCTGCCCATAGATGCACTGTATGAATGTGTGTGTGAATGGTCGATGATGTCCACACAAACATTTATTTAACCTCTACTTTGATTTTTTTAGTTTGGTCCATGTCCCATCTGCTAACATGGAGGAGGAGGGGGTTATGACCTATACTGCAGCCGGCCACAAGGGGAGGATTGAGATGTTTTGGCTTCACTCTTGGGTACAGTCTATGGGCTACACACAGCATGCCATGGCTGTGCTAACAATGCTAGTCATGCTAACTAGCTGCTAGCTGCCACTGAGTATGAACTGCATTTAAAAACACATTTACCGTCAAACATCTCTCCTGTTCACATGGGAACTTGAGTTGTGTGTTTTTGTCACCTCACACACAGTCTGAACACACACCTGCTGAGAACACGCTACTCACACTGACAGGTTTTCCAAACGGCAGGGAGACGTCCACCACACAGATACCAGAGTGAGCTGCATCTGTTTTGGTTTCTCCGATCTGCAGGTAGACCGGAGGTTTGATGGTGCAGGTCACGGCCTGGACCTCATCAGTGCTGCCGCTCATCTTCTGCAAACAAACAAGGAGTCACACTATTTCAACTCAGTGAAAACAGCTGCTCATTTGGGTGCTACTGTAAGTGTCATGGTTGGTTCTCTGTTTCTTACTGAATCATACTGAGTGTGCTATATGGAGTCTTTCCCTCATAGAACATATGATATTTTAGTCGGACTGGAATAAGTTTAACATACATAACTAGGTTCATTTAAAAATGTTTGATTTACTCATCTTAATACAGATGGTGGACATGTCACAGTGTTGCAGTGGTTCGAGCTGTTATCACATAACAAGAAGGACCTGAACCTGCCGGTCAGTGTTTACTTGTTCTGTCAGGTTTTAGATGTATGGATCATGTATCTTGAGCTGATCTGTTTCCCTTGTATTCTCTGAGTGTTTGCTCGGACATGAGACGTCTCATTTAGTACATTATGGTTTTAGATCCCCCAGTGTTTAATGCCTGACACAGATGAACACAACGCTCAGTTACAGTATTTTTACTCTTTGATTGCTGATGACATCGTTATAGTCACCATGTTGTACAATTCATATGAAAGTGGATTAGAGAGGAAGCAGAGGAGTCATTTAAAATAGTTGTTTAAATCTATTCAAATTGAAATCCAGTTTACTGAGCTCATTGTTAACTGATTCAATTGATTGGTCATGTTAGCATCATGTTATCATCATGTTATCATCATGTTATCATCATGTTAGCATTGTGTTATCATCTTATCATCATGTTATCATCATGTTATCATCATGTTAGCATTGTGTTATCATGTTATCATCGTGTTATCATCATGTTATCATCATGTTATCATCATGTTAGCATTGTGTTATCATCATGTTATCATTGTGTTATCATCATGTTATCATCGTGTTAGCATCGTGTTATCATTGTGTTAGCATCGTGTTATCATCGTGTTATCATCGTGTTATCATTGTGTTATCATCGTGTTAGCATCGTGTTAGCATCATGTTATCATCATGTTATCATCATGTTATCATCATGTTAGCATCATGTTATCATCATGTTAGCATTGTGTTATCATCATGTTATCATCGTGTTATCATCATGTTATCATCATGTTAGCATCATGTTAGCATCATGTTATCATCATGTTATCATCGTGTTATCATCATGTTATCATCATGTTAGCATCATGTTATCATCGTGTTAGCATCGTGTTAGCATCGTGTTATCATCGTGTTATCATCGTGTTATCATCGTGTTAGCATCGTGTTAGCATCGTGTTATCATCATGTTAGCATCATGTTATCATCATGTTATCATCATCTTATCATCATGTTATCATCATGTTAGCATCATGTTAGCATCATGTTATCATCATCTTATCATCATGTTAGCATCATGTTATCATCATCTTATCATCATGTTATCATCATGTTAGCATCATGTTATCATCATCTTATCATCATGTTATCATCATGTTAGCATCATGTTATCATCATGTTATCATCATGTTATCATCATGTTAGCATCATGTTATCATCATGTTATCATCATGTTATCATCATGTTATCATCATGTTATCATCATGTTAGCATCATCTTATCATCATGTTATCATCATCTTATCATCATGTTATCATCATGTTATCATCATGTTAGCATCATGTTATCATCATGTTAGCATCATGTTATCATCATGTTAGCATCATGTTATCATCATCTTATCATCATGTTATCATCATGTTATCATCATGTTATCATCATGTTAGCATCATGTTAGCATCATGTTAGCATCATGTTAGCATCGTGGAAACAGGCACAGACAGGTATTTTAATTCCACTGGTTTGAATCCACAGTTTTTAGAACGGAGCAGATTCTAGATGCTAAACATCATCTGTAGTTACCGTGACGTTAGCATTCAAAGCTAACAGTGCAGTTAGCAGTGCAGCTAACGGGCAGGTCCCCGGTTATCGGTGAAATAAAACCGGATAAACCCGTGAAGGGACCGAGTGTTGGTCCGGTTCTGACCTGAGTTTATCACGGAGGAGACTCGGTGGGTGAAAGTCCGAGACAACAGGAGGAGAGCGACTGAAGAATCTGGAGATGTTGACATGCTAATGCTAA